>NW_025212138.1:0-8442 GCF_004010195.1 Chiloscyllium plagiosum
AATTTTACCAAAGCATAGATAATGGTCTATTAAACGTCAGCTTTAAAGTCAAGATGGTGACTGGGCATATAATCGAGCTGGTAATGGATAGGTTTTGTGATGGACAGAATACCGAGACATAAATGAATTTTATTTATTTAAATTCGGTATGTGAACAGTCTCGTTCTCAGATGTTTGTGAGGGCGGGGGTTTGGGCGGTTCTGAAATTTGTGGGGAATCAATGGAATTTGCATTTGAAACTGAAGACAATAGTTTCCGTCTTTGTCAAATATAACAAAAATAGCAAAGATGTTCGCCATGGGTGAAGAGATTAATAAATGTATAGAGACGAAGAAACTTACCAGGAACACCAACAATAGCGAGGATAGGATAGTAACCCGCCTGGATAATCATCAGTGCACCATATATCCGAAGTGCTAATTTGGACCAAGACCAGGATATATAGAGAAGACCATCGGATAAACTCCTGTCCATTGTTTCAGCATTCCAGTCTAATGTTCTCAGATTCTGATCCATTAATGGATCATTCCAGACTGTTCTCAGATGTTTAAATCTCCTTTTTCTGTCTCTGCAGCTGCTGATCCCTTTGAGCGTTGAAATTGATGCATCTGCTGCTCCAATGGCATAAACCATTGCAAGAGGCCCCTTACTAATAATAGACAGAAAACATCCAGTGACACAACTCGGATCCATGGAGACTGGCATCAATCACAGTCACTGAACAAACAGCTCAATTTAACCCCTTTCAGTATGGTTCCTTCAGTACACAAAATCTACTGGACAGGATTATATTTTGGCACCGTTGGCTATTGATCACATTTCCCATAACCTATTGCTCTCGTGAAGTTAGTAGTGAGTGAGAATGATGCATGTTTTCTTATCGCAGACTAGATGATTCTGCTGCGTTGTCCGTGCTGTTACCGTGCAGATCTCTTCTCGACTAGAACAGGCACCAGCCAATATATTTATAGTGGATATATTTGCACTCCAATACATAGGAAATGTGAATTTGCCTGCTCATTCCTTTAATTGATCTAATAAGGCAATTTTGTATCTTCAACACTCAACGTGCTTCAGCACTTTTTAAAATATAAACTCACAAACACCTTAACACACTTTATTAAGCACACGTTTCTTCACTTTCTACTCATGGTAACATCATGCCAGGGTTTCGTCTGGTGAAACCCCTTTGGACTGAATCGCTGACAAGATCATTATTTATAAAGCTGATTCAACCTGTACACAATGCACCTAACAATCTCTCAACAAAACACTACCATTGGGAAAGATACATTTACTCTGGTACTTTAACCATTTTGCATGATGAGCCACATATCATTTACTTCCTGCTGTTCAAAAATTCTGTTTGTGACTTATGACCAAGCACATCCAGGTCTGTTTCAACAACAGCACTTCCCAACCTCTCACTATTTAATGAACATAAATGTGAATGATAATGTTTGTTGTTAATATCTGAAATATTTTATATTTTGCGAAGAGCTATTGCGCAAACACTGAACCTTTTGATACCCCAAAGTCTTCACTCCAGATAATTATACTACTCTCTTCATTCTCTCAATTATCCAACTTTTAATACATTCGGTGTATTCCACCCCTACCTACCCATGGACTCTAACGTTCCCCACTCAACTGTATTCAACCATATCAAACGTCTGCTGAAAATTCACATACTTCATGCCCACTGGTTCTCAATTGTCGATGTCACAACGGACAACCTCCACAAAATCCAGCAGATTTATCAAAGATCAAGATCATTTCCCATTCCTGAATCTAGATTGACTCTACCGAATAATGCCATTATTTTCCAAGTGTCTAGTTGTCACATTCCTCACAAAAGGTTCCAATGTTTTTTTTTCTCACAGCTTACATCAAACTATCCACTGTTTAGTTTGCTGTTTGCTCTCTCCGTCCTGTTTTAAATATTTAGATTTACAATACTGCTTTCCAGTCCGGAGGATCCTTTCCAGACTCTAACCAGCTTTGATGAATAATCAGTAATTCTTTCACGAACTCTGCTGCCATCTCCTCAATACTCCGGGATGTAGCTCATCAGATGCAGCAATATACCAACCTTAAATTCAATGAGGTTTTGAAAGACGTACCTTTCATTAATTCTAATTTCTGGCTGTTCCCAATTTTCACCAGTCACTCTGTATTTCAGGAAGTTTCTTTCTGTACCTTCCTCAGGGAGATGGACACAATATATTGCTCTCAGCGGACAAATGGATTCTGTCAGCCAGTGAATATATCTGAGGACTGCACTCCGGTGATGATGGATATGTTACTCACTCCTGCCTGGAAAGTTCCAGAATTAATTCAGCTTAATTCATGGTGAGCTTCAGCACAGTCCTGTCACTGGTGTGAGGCTACACAGTATACTCAAGGAGGGGACACAGCTCAGTGACCATCTCAATTTTGACACAAACTGGTTTCATACCTGACACATCTGGTCCAGCTTCGACAAATGTCCCGGGAAATCCCAGGGAGGATAGTGCACTGTACTCCTCCCTATTTATAGAGCTTCCCTTCTGTGGAGCCTCATCTCCATTTGTTTACCATGGACCCAGACACTCTGTAAATGCAAGGTATAGAATCGCGTCACCAGACCCAGCAGCTGACAATACAAACCTGAGATAAGCATCCACAGAAAATCCACTGATTTTCCAATGACAGGAACAGATCAATTCCCCACACGGAACGTGCACGCGCTCAGTGTTGAAAACTATCTCCACTCCTGAGTTTCTCTACCTGGCTGAGAAAGCCGTTGCATCTCTGCACACTCCCACAGTAAGTTTCTTTCCACAAAGACGCAGTTGACAATCTAACATTACGTTTCTCTGTATCTCAGCAACTATAAGGGCAGCACCAATATTGCCAATGGGTTTGATCATGACACACAGAGAAGAGAGACAGAGGGAACCTAACTCACTGTAACCAGGGACATATCTAAACGGACGTGATATTCAAGAATATGGGAAAATGAGGAAATGTGAGAATAACTTGCCATTTTGTTTTCCTTTTAGTTCATCATCAGCAATCCATCTGATCACTTTTCATTTCTTTTCCTCTCTTTTTTGGCCATTTCTCCATCCATTCTATTTAAAACTGGCCCCCACCTCTCTCTCCAACCCAACCATATCTGTTTCCAGGATAAATAATATTATTTTCGAGTTTGCATTCAGTTGTGAAACAGGGTCACTGGACTCAAACTGTTATCTGGGTTGCTCCTGACAGAGGCTGCCATACATGTTGAGATTCTCCAACACTTGCAGATGCTGGAGAATTTTATTTTCGATCTCTAGCACCCACCGTTCCTTGGTTTATTTCACCGTTAATGCTGTTGTTTCACGGGATGCCAGCCTCACGGGCAAGGGCAACATTTGTTTTCTATCAGTAATTGTCCTTGACCACGCGGCCATTTGTCAGGAAAAAAATGGAGCCAACAATTTTGTTGTGGGTCTGAAGTCACAATGAGTTCTGATTGGGTAATAATGTTAAGATCCTTTACCAAAGAATATCAGTTAAATAATAAGAATAAATCCTGATGGTTTCTGGTTTCCATGAGTGAAATTAGGTTTCGTTCCAATTTTTGTCATTCGAATTTAATCTCTGACACTACCTTGGAGTCACAGCCCATGCCTCTGAATTACCCGTCTAGTTGCATTATCACTCTAATACAGAGTCGTCATTCCCTAGACGGTATTTCCCAGTCCCTGCCAGAGAGAGAGAGGGGAAGTCAGTTTAACTACCAACAATCAAAAGGATTTTGGGAAAGAAGTGAAAAGGAGATTGAGAGACAATTTCATGTAAGGTCACAGGTGTGAGAATGCTCAAATGAAGACAGTTCGACTGCATTCTGCAACATGAGCCAATATTCCCAGGAATGATAGGTGAAGGAAATTGGTGTAAGTACAGATGATGGAGAGTTTTGGATATGAGCATTTGTTCTGCAACCTTGTTAACTGGGTGTGGGGTCAGCAGAGTCTTCAACACATTGGTCTGAATCTAGCAATAAATAATCTCAGCGCCATTTTCATTGAGTGCGACAAAGGGATTGTCTGTACGAGGCTGACCTAGTTTCCTGGTTCTATCTTATCGAGCTCACCTCATTAACTAACCACCAAATCTCATAGTGTTCCTCTCATTCAATGCCAGCCCGATTCTTCAACCCATCATGGCTGGAGGTACTCACAATCGGACTGATGCCCCTGGATGTTCCGTGATCACTGGCATTGGTGCCATTTTGCAATGGTCAACGATCACATTGTTGAACTTTCTCAGTTTGGAGCGATACTGCACAGTTGACCCCGCGCATGGCAGATCAGGGGAACTAACACGACGATTTTTCATCTCTCTACATCTCACTCTCATTCTCTCTCTCTCTCTCTCTCTCTCTCTCTATACATATGCACATATTCTATATCCAATCATAATTAGTTTTCTGTCTATGTCACTTTATCTCACTTTATTGTATTCAGCTAAACACTGCTTCTAAACACTTGGAGAAAGTGAAGACTGCAGATGCCGGAGACCAGCGTTGAAAAATGTGATGCTGGAAAAACACAGCAAGCCAGGCAGAATCCGAGGAGCAGGAGAATCGAAGTTTCGGGCATTAGTCCTTCTTCAGGACGGTTATGAAATGCAATTTTGAGCAGTTAACTTTTTATCCTCAGCCGTTATCTTGACCGTTATCTGAATAGTACCACTTTCCTTGTTATGAAATTTCCTTTTGCCCTTTGTCTGTGACTATTTCTGTCTGTAACAGTTACACAATCGCCTATTCATTTGGCTGGACGGCTGGTTTGTGATACAGAGGGAGGCCAGCAGCGCAGGTTCAATTCCTCACACTGACAGAGGTTACCATGAAGGAAACGCTCTTTCAACAATGGGCAATCTAGCATGGTCAATCCACTCTAGGCTGCACATCTTTATACACTGGGAGGAAACCGGAGCTTTAGGGAGAACCCACACAGATACATGGAGAATGTTCAAACTCCACATAGAAGGTCACCTGAGTTTGGAATTGAATCCAGCTCTTTGGTGATGTGAGGAAGCAGTGCTAACCACATATCCATCATACTCCTCAGTTGGTTCTATTAATTGCTTGCAGCTGATTAAAGAAATCTAACTGACTTGTTCTGATAACTGATCTTGACCCAGTCTAAGATCTTTATCATCGGCCATATCTGGTTTCATTTAAAATGTGTTGCGAGGAGTGGAGGAGTGGAACTAGTGAAGGGAAAAGTGTCACCCTCCAACCCCAGTCAGAACCGGAGTGAAAACAAATTCACAAAGTGGGAATTCATTCAAGTGGGAATTCTCTTTTGCAGAAGTTTGGGACGGCTGAACCTTTATATTAAATCGAGGCTGACTTTATCTGTATTTCCATAGTCAGGGGAATCAGGAGCAGTGTTGCAATGAGAGAAAAGTGCAGCTGGGAACACAATGAGATGAGCCATGACTTTATTGACTGGTGGAATAGTGTCAAAGGGTCGAATGGCCGCCTCGTGTCCGTCAGCGCTATGTTCTGATGTTCCATCCAGCCCTTTCGTCCTGCAGTACAGGAGCAGATCAAGGCCAGCCCGATGGTTAGGCATAGTTTTGGAAATGCACTTGGAAAATCCAGGCTGGGTCAGGAAGTGACCCCCACCAAATCCCTCTTTCCAGGCTTCCCCTCTCTGTAACTTCTGCTTCAACTGTAGGTCGTGATAGAAACCCAGCTTCGCTGTGGATACAGTCCCCATACCCCACACAAGGTCAACGCTGACAAATCCTCTGCTCTCCCTGATTTAACATTTTACATCATGACTTCCAGGAAAATAACAAGTTATTTACCAACAGCATGAATAAGAACGTAAGAAATCGTAACGCTATTCGGCGCCTCAAACTTGCACTGTCATTCAATAAAAGCATGGCTGATCTACTCCAGGGCTCAACTCCACTTTCCTGCTAACCCCCTCGTATCGCTCAACTCGCTGAAATGTCAAAAACCAATCCACACCGTCTGGAAATACAATCAGTGACCCAGCCTCCACAACTCTCTGGGTTAGCGAATTCCAGCCATTTACTGCCTTCTGAAAGAAGACAATTCTTTGCATCTCAGTTTGAAATCCATATTCCTTATTCTATATGTATGTCTCAGATTGAGACACTCTGCCCAGTCGTGGAACCGCATTCTCAACATTTGCATTGTCAAGCCCCCTCTGTATTTTCTCCATTTCAGTAATGCCACCCTCACTCATTTAAACCACAATGAATAATCGCCTCAGCATTTTTGATGTATTCAATAAATCAACACTTTCATCCCAGGAACCAGTCGAAAAAACCAACATTTCTACATCAGCATGCTGACGTTATTTTTCATACAGATGAACACTCCAATCCGTTGTACTGCTTGTTTTTTGGGCGTCCTCTCCATTAAATAACAGCCTGCCTTTTGGTTCTCAGTGTCATCCACAAACTCGGATGTATATTGGACTCAGCTCCCGCCGTCAGGCTATCAGTATAGATTGTAAGCAGCTCTTGCCATCAGACTGATATTTCTGGTACTCCAGGTAGATACATTTTTTCATAAAGATCATGAATTTGACTCTCCGATTTCTAAGTGTTTACCAAGTGTGATCCCATGCTCATGCATTATCCGTCATACTATGAACTTCTGTCTTGTGTAAGATCCTTTATTTTGTGATATCTTGTAGAAAATCTCGGGAAAGCCTCATGTCTATCAGTCCCCCTTCATCAAGGCCGCTTGATACATTCTCATGGATCTCCAGAAAAGCTTTGCATGATTTTATCAGTGACCCAGCCTCCACAACTCTCTGGGTTAGCGAATTCCAGCCATTTACTGCCTTCTGAAACAAGACCATGCTGACTCTGTGTGAAGCTTTTCTAAATGTCCTGCAGTTCCTTCCTTAATACCAGACTCTCACAGATTCCCAGCAATAACGTTGAGGCTAAATTGATCCTGCTTTCAGTCTCGCTCCTTTCTTGCAGCCAGGCGCCACATTGGATGGTCTCCAGATTCACTGGGTCACTCCTTTAATCCAGTGAGTTATGGAATATTTCACACAAAGCCACTAGCCACTCTGTGACCATTTCCTTCAAAACCAGCTATGAATTGCTTATGATCTGTTTACCCTTGGTCTTATCTATTTAAGAAATCTTTGAGGAGAAAGTGAGGTCTGCAGATGCTGGAGATCAGAGCTGGAAATGTGTTGTTCGGATTTCACCAGTTTCCTCATTTCCCCTTCCCCCCACCCTGCCTCAGTCAAATCCATCAAATTCAGCACCGCCTTCCTAACCTGAGATCTTCTTCCCGACTCTCCGCCCCCACCCCAGTCTGACCTATCACCCTCACCTTGACCTCTTTCCACCTATCACATTTCCGACGCCCCTCCCCCAAGTCCCTCCTCCCTACCTTTTATCTTAGCCTGCTGGACAAACTTTCCCCATTCCTGAAGAAGGGCTTATGCCCGAATGGTCGATTCTCCTGTTCCCTGGATGCTGCCTGACCTGCTGCGCTTTTCCAGCAACACATTTCCAGCTCTATTTAAGAAATGCCTTGTTCCTTTTGTTGGAGACAGTTCAAGAACTTAGCTCCTATTACCATTTTCTTTACATCATTGAAATATTTATAGCACCTTCACCTGTGAGGAATGATGTAAAATACTGGTGGAAATGATATGCCTGTTCCCTGTAGCCAGTTCCCTAGTCACACCCTCCAAATGTCCTCAATAAACTTTCCTGAATTTCTTTCTACCAAAGATCACACACACCTCATGAACTATTTGGGTCCATGCACAAATTCTCACTGTGTTCCACAACCGACTCTTTCTCTCATTATCAATTCACCCTTAATGTCACTGTAAAGTCCTGTCAGATTTTTATTTCCTCTCTTCGCACTCCTCGTTCCCAGACATATAGCCTGCGATACGATTTGGAGCAGTGTGGGATGTCATTCTGGATGTGGTTTAGCATTGGGAAGCTCAGAAATAAGGAACACATGACTGTGCTGAGTGTGGGGCAATAGGATTCATTTGGGATGAGCAGACGGAAGCTGAGGAATAAGCCTCAGCCCTGTCGGCTGCAAAGGGACTTGGATATGATGCAGAGCTGGGCTGAGGAGTGGCAGATGGAGTTCTACCCTGCCAAGTGTGAGGTTGTCCATTTTGGAAAGACAAATAAGAATGCGGAATACAGGGTTAACGGTAGGGTTCTTAGTAAGGTGGAGGAGCAGAGGGATCTTGGGGTCTATGTTCATAGATCTTTGAAAGTTGCCACTCAGGTGGACAGAGCTTGTAAGAAGGCCTATGGTGTATCAACGTTCATTAGCAGAGGGATTGAATTCAAGAATCGTGAAGTGATGTTGCAACTGTACAGGACCTTGGTTAGGCCACATTTGGAGTACAGTGTGCAGTTCTG
>NW_025212138.1:8877-14688 GCF_004010195.1 Chiloscyllium plagiosum
TACCAAAGATCACACACACCTCTTGAACTATTCTTATATAAATGGAAAAGCTCGTGCTGCTTGTTTTGATATTTGTTGCCAATTTGTTTTCATCACATCTTTTCTTTCCTTTTGTTTGCTTTCTATATTCATACAGTTATATCGCGCACAAATACAATTTTTGGTCCAACTTGTCCATGCCGGGTTTTCCATATAAACTAGTCTCATCTGCTTGCATTTGGCCCAAATGCCTCAAAACGGTTCCCATTCATATGTTTGTCCAAATGTCTTTTAAATGTTGAAGCTATACTTGCATCTGCCAGTCTTCCTCTGGCAGCTCATTTCATAAACATCACTCTCTGTGTAAAAGAAGTTCGCTCTTCCTCCCTTTTAAATCTTCCCTCTTAAATCTATGCACTCTATGATTAAATTTTCCTGTCCTGTAGAAATGATCTTGGCTTTTCATCCTACCCATGCCTCACATGATTTTATACATTTCTACAATGTCACCCCTCAACCTCCTAAACCCCATCTGATACTAACTTCAAGATCAAGCATTTCAAAATAAGCACTGCAAATTTGAAACAATATTAAAAGCGACTGGTAAACAGCACTCAGCCCAAACGTGCTGTTTGGGCTGAGTGATCAACAAAAGCTTGTTTTGTATATTGTATTGCTCAAAATAAGATTTTTCTTTTCATAGAATTTAAATGATTAACATTGTACACCTAAAAAATGCATGTGCTTTTTTTTGCCCATGTGACAGCCATTAAGTGCATTGCTTTTGGGTATTGTGTTTTTAAAACTAAATTGCACAATATTTACTTTGTAAATGTGGCGATGTTGAATACTTTGAGCATTGCTGTTATTTGTTTGTCTATATGTTACAATACTAAGGCAGCATGAAAATCTTACTAGTGCCAAAAAGACGTCAACCACCTGCGTTCCTTTGTCTGATGGCGGTGATGATCTCTACAGTAAAAAATATATCTCTGGCCAGATCTATATAATAACACATGTTCAACTTTCACCCTTCTGGTCCCCTATGATCTTGTGTGGTTGTTTCTACTTTATCTTTCACTCAGTCACATCTTAATATAAAGTCATTTACATCATCTTCTCGTTCACCACTGCTAAAAGCCTGTTCATCTGTTCTCACACCCTCTTTTCCCTGTCACCTACCACCCCCCTCCCCCCCACCTCTGCCAAGGGACTAAAATGCCCATTTTCCAATCGTTTTCAGTTCTGACGAAGTGTTACACTGGAATTGAAACGCTAACTCTTTTTCCCTATCTCTGCAGATGCTGCCAAACGTGCTGAGTTTCTCCAGAAATGAATAGGCAGAGAAAAAAATTCAATTAAACAAATAACTATGGATACAGGAAATAATAACACAAATATTTCTGGAGAAATTGGGAAGGGTCACTGGGTCCGAAAGATGAACTCTACCTTCACGCCACAAGATACAGCCAGACCTGCTTAGTTTCTTCAGCAATTTCAGGTTTTGAACAAGTTCCAAAGACGTACGTCAAATCTGCTCAAATGTCCTGTCCAGCACGGAGCGCGGTACATTGAGAAATGAACGATAATGCAAAGTGCACAAGTTCATTGGCTCTGAAACGACATAAGGCTGGCATCACTGACACGACAGAGGTGTTAATCATCGTCAGGGAGAAAAACAGAAGTCAAAACATTCACTTCAAACACAGAAGATGACATTACTGGAAAGAAAATAATTCAGATGAATATGTTAAAGTATCAGAGTAATATAACAAATTGGAGGCGTGACATCAGGGAGAGGCCCTCGGCAGAATTAAAATATGAAACTGGATGTGTTCGCACATCAGAAGCCAGGTTAGGTCACTGAGTACAGGGCTGATGGTGAATGGGTCTTGGTACGAACTGGGGGAAAGTCAGTAGAATTGACTTGCAGATATTTCAGCTCACACTGGGTTATCATGTGATGCTGTAGATCTCAGCAGCAGCTGCAACAGAATTGCATTCAATCACAATTCCTAACTATTCCCCCAAGATAATCCATCAGTCGACCATTATCATCAAGCCGAGTGGTGGTTCAGTGACGAGTGTAGATGAACATATCAGAGTGAGAACCATGCGTATCTAAACCTGATGACAACCCATTAAAGCTACCGCACTTGACTGGTTACATTCCAAATAGCAAAACTACCATCTGATGCAGAAGGGGGATGTCAGCCCAAGACTAACAGATAGGATCGAAGCTCTGCATTCTTCCCTAATTCAGTCATCAATGTCGATGTACTATTAAACAACTTACTGGAGGAGATGACTCCACAATTATTCCCATCCTAAATAACGGAACAGCCGTGCATATCAGTTTAACAGACAAGGATGTGGTATCTGCACTATCCTCAGCCAGAAGTGTTGAGTCGATAATCCACCTCACCCTCCTCATGATGCCCAGAGAATCACAGATGCCAGTCTTCAACCAATTCGATTCGCTGCACGTGCCATGAAGAAACAGCTGAACACAATAGGTACGACAAAGGCAATGGGCCCTGACACCATTCCTGCAATATGACTGAAGACTTGTGCTGTACAACAAACCGTGCTCTTGGGGAGGCTCCAACTCGGACATCTGCCTGGCCACGTGGAATATCACTCAGCTATATCCATTGAGTCATAGAGTCATTGAGATGTACAGCATGGAAACAGATCCTTCGGTCAAACCTGTCCATGCCAGCCAGATATCCCAACCCAATCTAGTCCCACCTGCCAGCACCCGGCCTACATCCCTCCAAACCCTTCCTATTCATATACCCATCCAAATGCCTCTTAAATGTTGCAACTGTACCAGCCTCCACCACATCCTCTGGCAGCTCATTCCATATACCTAACACCGTCTGCATGAAAAAAAAAATGCCCCTTAGGTCTCTTTTATATCTTTGCCCTCCACGCTTCAGGGTCTCTGCCTGTATTCCTGATGAAGGGTTTTTGGCCGAAACGTCGATTTTACTGCTCCTCGGATGCTGCCTGAACTGATGTGCTTTTTCAGCACCACTCTAATCGCGACTCTGGTTTCCAGTATCTGCGTCCTTGTTTTTACTCTCTCACCCTAAACCTATGCCCTCTAGTTCCAGACTCCCCGACCCCAGGGAAAGGACTTTGTCGATTTATCCTATCCATGCCCCTCATAATTTTGTAAACCTCTATAAAGTCACCCCTCAGCCTCCGACGCTCCACGGGAAATAGCCCCAGCCTGTTTAGCCTCTCCCTATAGCTCAAATCCTCCAACCCTGGCCGCATCCTTGTGAATCTGTTCTGAACCCTTTCAAGTTTCACAACATCTTTCCGATAGGAAAGAGACCAGAATTGCACGCAATATTCCAACAGTGGCCTAACCAATGTCCTGCACAGCCGCATACTCAGTCCCATAACACGGGAATGACTACAGTCTGACCATTTGCTCTGCCCTCAACCACATCGCGATAGTCACATTGCTGGGAGTTCTTTTTGACAGAGCTATCAAGCAGCACAGAAATAACCTGGTCAGTGTGCTTTCCGATAGGTGGAGATGGCGCTGTTGTGGAAATGGCACTGGATTACTAATCCAGACCAGGCTAATGCTCTGGCAGCTGGTGGAAGTTAACAATAATTAATGAAATATCAAGATGTAAAATCTGTCGTCAGTAACAGTGACGGTGAAGCCAATGTCGATTGTAAACACCAATTTGCTTCCAAATGTACTTTCAGGAAGTGAATCTTCCCTGTTTTAATGGTCTGGGCTAAAAGTGACTGCAGACAGAACAGCCATGTGATAAACTCTTCAATGCTGTCGGAAACAGCCAAGTAAGACACTCAATTGTATCAAAATTGTCTTTAAGGATAAACCCAGACAGAGCACCCAGCACCAGTCTTGGCTTTGGAAAAGGGAATTGGAAACACAGTCCTGTCACCATGCAGAGATATCCTTCCTAAAATCTGAGGGCTTGAGACAACAGTTACAGAGCTTTCCCACAGACTGCACAGAAACATCGGGAAAGGCAGAGGTCTTTAAACACATTGAGCCTTCTCCATTCTAGTTCATAGAGAAAATTTCCTCAGTGCAGTTTTCCCCACACAAGATTCATATCTCTTAGTATGTTTAAACATCGGGACATATGAAATAAAAATTAGTGTAGTCCCTTCGGCTCATTAATTTTGCTCCTCCATTCAATATACAAGCAGTTCTCCAATAATGTGTGCTTATTAAACACGATTTGGCTTCAACACGATTCACGAATTGTGCACCCTTCTTTATAAAGGGAGCTCCCGTTCACTGTGACATCATTCAATCCCCGGCACCAGCTGAACAGCAAAACCCAACCTCAGGGTCCTCTGCCTGCAAAATGCACCCTCAATGTGTTCAGCTAAACCAGGAATGCAATCCGCTCTGCACATTTTGCAACTGAGCCTGAGACTGGGAAATGTTAGCGAGGTTTGAGAAGGTTTGTAATTCAGGTTGAGATTATGGATGTATGAACCTTCCAGCTCAGCATGCAAATCGACATCCAGAACTGGGAATTGCAGCCGACATTTAGAAGGAACTTCTTTCAAACAAGGGAAAGAATCTTGGGGCGAAATCTTGGGACGACAGAGTGGCTCAGTGGTTAGCACCATGGACGCGGGTGCAATTTCCACATTGGGTTAATTTATGCGTGGAGTTTGCACATTCTCCCTGTGTCTGCATGGGTTTCCTCCAGATTCGCCAGTTTCCTCCCACGGTCCAAAGATATGCTGGTCAGGTGAATTGGCCATTGTGTGAGGTTTGTGAGTCAGGAGTAAATATAGGTTGAGGAATGGGTCTGGGTGGTATGGACTTGTTTTGCTGAAGGTCATCTTTCCTTACTGTCGGGAATCTATTGTAACTGGAATCCCGCAGTAGCGTCATGTGGTCAGTCCGTTCGCCTGCTTTCTGGTGAAGAACTTTGTGAAAGGTAGAGAGCTGTAGTCAGTAACTATTGTGTGGAAGTGGTGCATTTACAGCACTATTACATTACAATATATGGTTTAAAGATTTACATAGAGTGTGCTGTTGTTTGTGTTAGGCTAACTAATTTTTATGTTTTGATTTTTCCTGACATTATTGGGTCTTTGCCCCTTACTCTCCTTTTCCCATGGCCCCTATTATTTATATAGCACCGCTTTCTATAATAGCGTTCCACAGGAACACAGCAGCCGCGTTATCAGAGAACAAGCTGGAATGATCGCTGATCCTCTATCTCCACACCATATTCCTGCTCTCTTCCCATCCCCTTCGTGTCTAACAATCATTATTTATATTCAGTGCCCTGTCTTCCACAGCCTGATCTGGAAGCGAATTCCCCAGGTTCACCAGTCTCTGAGAGCAGACATTTATTCTCATCTCAATGCAGAGTGGCCTGTCTGACCCTTGTTTTAGACGTCACAGACTGGGGAATCATCATCCCTGCTTCCATACTGTCTTCCCCATCAGAGTTTTATACATTTCACTCATTTTCCTACAGCTCATGGAATACAGGTCCAGTCACCCCAAACTCTGCTCCCACAGCAAGCCTATCATCCCAGAGATCAGTCTGGTCATCCGTCACTGCTCTCCCTCGATGCCAGATTTATCCTTTATTAGGTAAGGACACTAAAACTGCACACAATACTGCACAATGTTTGAGATGGGGTCTCACCAAGTCTCTGTGCAGCTGCAGGAAGACGCCCTTAGTCCTCTACTCAAATCCCCCTGAAATGATGGTCAACGCCACTTATCTTCTTAACCGCTGTCACCGTCCATAATCAAACAATCACAGAAGCATATATCTGTACTGTCAGAAAAGCAATACG
>NW_025212138.1:14853-16459 GCF_004010195.1 Chiloscyllium plagiosum
GGAACATCCTGGTGAATCTCATCTGCACCCCCTCCAGTGCAATCACATCCTTCCTGTTATGAGGTTCCCAGAACTGCTCACAGTAGTCCATCTGTGGCCGAATCAAATTTTGTGTAACTGTTATAATCTATGTCTGAATGATTAAAGGCTATGCTGACAGTCGCATGTGACTTCTGAACTCACCTATTACTCTACCTCGTGACATTCAGGGATGTGTGGAGAAGCACCCTCTGAGCTTCCTAGTGTGCTGCCATTCATTGAGTCCTCCCCTGTCTGGTTCCTTCATCCAAAGTGCATCACCTCATAGTTATTAGGGTTACATTCCATCTGCCATTGCTCTGCCCATCTGATCATTCCATCTGTATCTTCCTGCAGCATAAAACCCTTCTCCTCACTGGCAACCACCCGGGCAATCTCTGTGCTCTGGCAGGAGACCGAGAGTACTGGTAGAAAGCTGTCTGTGTGATTGGTGAACAGTCTCTCCTGCGTATCACAGGGACAAGTGCTGTGTCCCTTATTATTTGTGGTATTTAGAAATGATGTAGATGTGAATGCGGAGGGGGTGGGGTTGGGGGGATGGTGAGAGTGTGTTACAGATGCTGGAATCTGTATTGAAACCAACACATGCTGGAGATCACAGTGACTCAGACATCATCCATGGAGAGAGAGAGAGAGAACAGAGCCTTTCATCGCCTATATTCTGATTCCCTTCAAACAAAGCAAACTGAAGTTTTACCTTCCCCCGTTTGTGTATGTTCCTCCCAATACAATTTACTCTATTGTTGTAGGGCTAACTTACTGTATGCATTCTTTAAAAATCCTCCTGATATCCAACTATACCACATCCACTTGTTCTCCATTGTTTTGATCGACAAGGGACATTTCAAGCAAACGTTTTGTAAATGTTGCCTTCCCTTTCAGAAATCTAGCATCATTCTCTCGACGTTTGCTATAACCTTCCAAGTGTCCAATATCACATTCTTTATGATAAATTCCGACAGATTCTCCACTGTGAACAATAAGTCTACTGGTCTGTAGTTAACCATTGTCCCTCTTCTTCACTTTGTAAATCCTTAGAATGCATTTATAACCTTCCAAATTGAATACGGAAACATACAGTGATTCCCAATGCAATTATTATGTCCATTTCTATTTTCACTGAAATTCTGGTATGAAGTACATTTGATCTGCCAGACTTATCAATATCAATACTCAAGGACAGTTTTCAAACTGAACCTTGTCACTGATATGAATGATTTTAGTCTTTAGTTACGCAAGTCCCATGGTCACTTGGTATTCCCGGGAGATTTTCTGGACCTTCCTCCTTGAAGACAGATATAAAGTAACTGGTTAGTTTCCCTATCATTTTTCTGTTCTCCACAATAAATTATCCTGTCCATGCATTCACTCTTCCACATTTGACCTTGCTTTTATTTTCCTTTCAAATATTCAGAGGTTTTTCGTCAGTCTTGTTTCTGGTTACTTTGTATTGCTGCTCTCTTTATAATTTACTTATCAGTTTATCAGCCCCCTTTTGTTGCATCCACAATTTCAATGAATCCACAATAGATTACCCTTCTCTAACGCACTTCCATCGATCTAATGC
>NW_025212138.1:18405-25242 GCF_004010195.1 Chiloscyllium plagiosum
CCCCATGCTCCATCCAGAGTTGGGTCAGCAAATCCTCAGGTCTCCCTGGATGTCTGATGCAGCTCACAGCACAACCTCCAGCAAACCATCCTCAGCCCCACCGCTAACCTTTCAATAAAGAGAGTTAGTCACAAGCCCCTCAGCTACAAGTTAGATGTCTGTTCCTTAACAATTGTACTCTAGGATTTCCTTCATGTTACAGACGCATGATCAACTGAGAGAGACAAACAGGCGTTCCATGGGCAGGCGCATACCAAGTTTCAAACGCGTGACTCAGAGCTTACTGGAACACCCCTGTCCATGGAACACGACATGGGACACAATGGGAAGTGAACAACAGCCTGACACACACCATTTCAATGGTTCTGAGCTTAACAATGCCAGCAATCGATACAGGAGGAAGTCAAAAACTACGCCCAGGGAAAGATACTGAAAAAAAAACTGATAACTTGCCGAAAATATGGATAAGGAGATGGTGGGATTGGACTAACGGGATAAGTGACACAATGGTCGGTCCAATCCCAAGAAAGCAAACATTGAATAGAGACATTGCCATATCCGCTAGAATGCTCCATTGCCTCAAATTCTGAATCTGCTTCACAGAACCAACCCAGATACCGTAAGGTAACGGCTAGGATGGAGAGCTGTACAGGCCGTGCTAGTGGATTACTCTGTAAACTGGACTATCTGCACAGCAGGGGGAGCATTGCAACCTTTGCCAGGATATTGCAACACTCTACCACCACCCTCTGCCTCAAAACTTTGAGCCAGTTTTGTATCCAAATGGCTTTCGTATGAACCAACCTTGGTAAACAGATGACCATACACAATGTTATTCAATGCCTTAGTGAAGTCCATATCGACAATGTACACCACTCTATCTCAATCTTTTCAGTCGCTTGTTTAAAAAAATCTCAGCCAAGTCAGTGAGACACCATATTGCTTGCACAAAGTCACGTTGACTATCCCTAATTAGTTGTTACCTTTCGAAATGCGTGAAAATCCAATGACTCATAATTCCCTCCAACAACTTACCCACCATTGAAGTCAGGCTCACTAACTTTTCCTTATTACCCTTTTTAAATCATTTAAGTAGTGGCACCACGTAGCCACCCTCCAGTCTTCCGACATTTTACCTGTGGCTATTAATGATAGCAAGGTGCCCAGCAAACACTTCCCTAGCTTCCCACAGAGTTCTACCGTACATCTAATAAAAGCCAGGATATTTTCCTGCCTTTGCATGTTTTAAGACTTCCAGCAGCTCCTCTGTAATACAGACACTTTCCAAGATGTCACTACTTTTTTCCCAATTTCGCTAGCTTCCATATCCTCCTGCACAGTGAATACTGATACAAACTATTTGTTCAGTACCTCCCGCCATTTCCTGTGGTTCTGCACATGGGCAGTTTTGCTGATCTTTGAGGTCGTCCTATTCTCGCCACAGTTATTCTTTTGTCCTTGACGTATTTGTAGAATTCCTTTGGAGTCTTCTTAACTCTATATGCCAAAGCTATCACATGTCCACTTTTTATGCTCCAAATTTCACTCAAGTATACTGTTGTTGCCTTCCAACTCTTCTGGTGATTCACTTTAAATCGGGAATTAAGAGGCTAATGATGACCATTTCGATTGATGGAAAAATCGATCTGGTTCACTGACACGCTTTAAGGAAACAAACCGCCATTCTTACTTGGTCTGGCCTACAAGTGACTCCAGAATCACAGCAATGTGGTTGACTGCTAACTGCCCTATCGGCAATTAGATATGGGTAATGGATACATGCCTAGCCAGGGATGCCCTCATCCCGCGAAAGAATGAAGAAAACAACCCTCAATTCCTACTGTCTATACCGGACATATGCTTCCCTTTTATCTGTGACCAGAACTTCAACTTCTCCAATCCTCCTGCATTCCTTACACATATCATCCTTACCCTTCACACTAACAGAGCCATAATGTCTCTGTACTCCTGACATGTCATTTTTGAAGGCTTCCTACTTCCCAACTGACACCCTTTTCTGAGAATATCTGTGCCAATCGAATTTGGAATTTTTTTTAGTTAATATCATCGAAATTGGTTTTCAACAATTTCGAACTTTACGTTTTAGACTTGGTTCATCCGTTTCCATCTCTATTTTAAAACTAATCGAATTATGATGACTTGCCATAAAGTGCTCCCCCACTGATACCAAAACCATCCCCTCTCCACTGCCTTATATCCCAAGGATAAGGTGACGTTTAGCTCCTTCTCTGTGATAGAGAGTATTGGTCAAGCAGCTGCAGCGTTGTAACTGGGATTGGGGTCAACAAAGTTTTCGACTCATTGGTTTGAATCGAACAATAATTTGTCTCAATGCCATTTTCTTTGAGAGTGACAGAAAGATTGTCTGCACGATGCTGAGCTAGATTCCTCGTGCTATCTTATCGGTGTCACCTTATTAACTACCCACCCCACCCCATGGTGTCCCTCTCATTCAATACCTGTCCGATTCTCCCACCCATCAAAGTTGGAGGTAATCACCATCACCCACATGCCCCTTGGTATTCCGTGATCCTTGGCACTGATGCCAACTTCAAAAGGCCAATGGGCACATGGTTGAGCTTTCTCAGCTTGGCACGGCCCTGCACAGTTTTTCCAGACCATGACAGATAAGGGGAAATTACACCATGGTTTTTGACAGGGGCATAGAGGTTCAGATGAATGGGCGAGTACAGAGGGGGACCAGTCTCTTCCCAGAGGGTACCACACCACTAGACACAGCGAGCATGGTCTGAGCTCACCACCTAACATGCAGCACCTTCTCTCTCTCCCTCTTTCTCGTTCCCTTCCAGTATATCTCCCTCACTAATAGCACTGGATAGATGCAACATTGTTGACTGACTCCCTCTGGACACGTCCCCATTTCCCTCCCACCACCTACGTCAGTGCTAACAGCAGGGTCACCCACTCTCACTCTCACTCCATCCTTCACCGTCTTCTATTCCAGGAAAAATGTCCTCTTTGTCTACAGGAGTAGTCCCAGAAGACTGGAGGATAGCAAATGTGGTTCCGTTGTTCAAAAAGGGGAACACACTCACACACAATGTTGGTAGGTGGAGGGTTGCAAATATACTTAGGCCTGTCAGAAAGGAAATATTCACCTCCGAGTGAACCATTTTGTCAGGAGATGAGATGAATTGATTTCTCATTATGTGACTTGCAATGCTTACAAAATATGTGAGAAAGTATTGAAAAGTTCGAAAAAAGGTCCAGTAATGTTGATAATGACACAGGAACAATATTGTTTAGTATCAGACAAAACTGTTCTATGCGTCCAAAGATATTATTTCAAACATCAAATGGTTGTGCAATTCGAGAGTTTCACAGCAAAGGATTTGTTATCTTCTCAGAGATAAAAAAAAACTGTCATGATTTGGACATGCAGGTGTTGAACTGGGATTTACAAAGTTAAAAATCACACAACACCAGGTTATAGTCCAACAGGTTTAATTGGAAGCACACTGGCGTTCGGAGCAACGCTCCTTCATCAGGTGGAGGGCTCAATCGTCACACAGAATTTATAGCAAAAGTTTACAGTGTAATGTAACTGAAATTATACATTGAAAATTTGATTGTCTGTTAATCCTTTCTCTGTTAGAATACAGTGATAGTTTCACTTCTTTCATGTGTAAGTCACAAAACCTGTTTTACAAAGTTGCACTGTCGGGTTAGCTGTTAAGAATGGTGATAGCTAGACAATGCGTTGAAGGTGTTGGCCCCCTGTGTTCTCTGTCTATGCCGTACTGTTTAGTTTCATTCTGACCTAAAAGTGAGATAACGGAGTTTTACATAAATCCATGCAGTTATTGAGCTCAGAGTTCTACATGAATGTATGCAGTTTTTGAGCAAATTACAATGTAATCCTACAAATACAAATTCACCCCACAAAATATATGTGTGCCTGTGGGTCTTTGACTGTCTGGGTGTGTTTGTCTGGGTTGGGGATTGTGAGTGTGAGAATGTGTATGTGTGTAGTGAGTGCAGAGTGTCTTAAGTCTGTGAGGGGATGCATACGTGAGTGTGGGAGTGTGTGTGTCTGTAAAGGTGTGTGTGGGTGTCTGTGTGCGCGTCTGTGTACGTGTGTACGTGTGTAAGTGAGTGTGTGTGTGTGTGTGTGGGAATATCTGTGTGTGTGTGTATAGTGCCTTGGTGGTCACCTATAATGTGACATGAACCCAAGGTCCCGGTTGAGGCCCTCTCTATGGGTACCGAACTTGGCTATCAGCCTCTGCTCTGCCACTTTTCTCTGCTGCCTGTCCTGAAGCCCACCTTGGAGGATGGTCACCCGAAGATCCGAGGCTGAATGTCCTGGACCACTGAAGTGTTCCCCAACTGGGAGGGAACCCTTCTCTCTGTTGATTGTTTTGCGGTGCCCATTCATCCGTAGTTGTAGCCTTTGCTCGGTTTCCCCAATGTACTGTGCCTCCGGGCATCCTTGCCTGCAATGTATAAGATAGACAACGTTGGCTGAGTCACATGAGTACCTGCCATGTACAAGGTCGGAGGTGTCCCCACGTGTAATGGTGGTATCTATGTCCACAATCTGACACGTCTTGCAGCGTCCACAGTGACAGGGTTGTATGGAGTTGTCCTGAGAGCCGGGCAGCTTGCTATGAACAACGATCTGTTTGAGGTTTGGTGGTTGTTTAAAGGCAAGTAGTGGAAGTGTGGGGAAGGTCTTGGTGAGGTGCTCATCCTCATTGATAATTTGTTACAGGTCACGAAGAACATGTCGTAATTTTTCAGCTCCTGGGAAGTACTGAACAACGAAGGGTACCCTGTCAGTTGCAGCACGTGTCTGTCACCTGAGGAGGTTATTACGGTTCCATGCTATGGCACATCGGAACTGGCGGTCGATGAGTCTGACAGGGTACCCTTCGTTGTTCAGTACCTCCCAGGAGGGAAGGTATGTGACTCCCACACATACACACTCAATGAAAATGTCACTGAAACAAATTATTTTTAGGTTTAACCCAATGAGTTGAAGACTCTGCTGACCACAATCCAAGTGACAACGCTGCAGCTGCTTGACCAATGCTCTCCACCAGAGTGAAGGAGCTAAACGTCACTTTACACTTGGGGAAAAAATGCACTGTGGAGGGGGTGGTTGAGGTATCTGTGGGGTGCACATTATGATAAGTCATCATAATTCTATCAGTTTCAAAATAGAGATGGAAAAGGATGAACTAGGTCTAGAACTTAAAGTTCTAAATTGTTGAAAAGCCAGTTTTGATGATATTAATATAGGATTTTCTAAAGTCGATTGGGGTAGATATTCGCAGAGAAGCGGGTCAGTTGAGAGGTGGGAAGCCTTCGAAAATGAGATGTCAGGAGTACAGAGACATTATGTTATGGTGAAGGGTAAGGCTGGTACGTGTAAGGAATGCTGAAGGATTGGAGAAATTGAGGTTCTGGTCACGGAGAAGAGGGAAGGATATGTTAGGTATAGACAGCAGGAATTGAGATTTTGTTTCTTAATTCCTTCACGGGATGAGTGTGTCGCTGGCTAGGCAAGCATCAATTACCCATCCGTAATTGCCTAGAGGGCAGTTGACAGTCAACCACAATGCTGTGGGTCTGGAGTCTCATGTAGGCCAGACCAGACAAGGATGGCAGTTTGTTTCCTGAAAGGGTGTCACTGAACCAGACGCATTTTTCTGACAATCGGAATGGTCATCATTAGCCTCTTAATTCCTGATTTAAAGTGAGTCACTAGAAGATTCTGATGGCAACAAGAAAATACTTAAGAGGGAAATTGGGAGCATAAAAGGAGTACATGTGATAGCTTTGGCAAATAGAGTTAAGGAGAAGCTAAAGGCATTCTACAAGTACTTCAAGGAGGAAGAGTAACTGTGGAGAGAATAGGACATCTTAAAGATCAGCAAGCCTGCCCATGTACACAGGAAATGGGGGAGGTACTAAACGAATATTGTGTATCAGTATCAGTGCAGGAGGATATGGAAGCTCGAGAACTTGGGAAATAGGTAGTGACATGTTGGAAAATGTCTGTGCTACAGAGGAGCTGCTGGAGGTGTTAAAACATGCAAAGGAAGGAAAATGTCCTGGCTTTTATTAGATGTACACTATACTCTGTGGGAAGCTAGGGAAGTGATCGCTATCATCAATAGCCACAGGCAAAGTGCCAGGAGACTGGAGGTTGGATAACGTGGTGCCACTACTTAAAGGATTTCAGAAGGGTAATACGGAAAAGCCAGTGAGCCTGACGTCAGTGGTGGGTAAGTTCTTGGAGGGGATAACAAGGCATTGGATTTTCACGCATTTTGAAATTTAACGACTGATTCGGGATCGTCAACATGGCTTTGTGCAAGCAATATTGTATCTCACTGACTTGACTGAGATTTTTTTGAAGAAGCGACTAAGAAGATTAATTAAGATAGACTGCTGTACATTGTCAATATGGAATTCAGTAAGGCATTGAACAACACTGTGCATGGTTATCCTTTTAACAAGGTTGGTTCATGTGAAATACATGGAGAACTAGCCATTTGGATACAAAATTGGCTCAAAGGTCGGAGACAGAGGGTGGTGGTAGAGGGTTGCAATATCCTGGCAAAGGTTTGCAATGCTCCCCATGCTGTGCAGATAGTCCAGTTTATGGAGTAGTCCACCAGCACAGTCTGCATAGCTCTCCATCTTAGCCACTACCTTACCCAAGTTTATGGTGTCTGGGCTCGTTCTGTGACGCAGATTCAAAATTTGAGGCAATGGGCCATTCCAGCTAATCTGGCAATGTCTTTCAATGTGTGCATTCTTGTGATTGGGCCCACTGTTGTCTCA
>NW_025212139.1:0-3916 GCF_004010195.1 Chiloscyllium plagiosum
GGTTTGGATATTGGAGTCTCTATCCTGTAGGGGATGGATATTGGGCACTATCCTGTAGGGGGATGGATATTGGACACTCTATCCCGTAGGGGGTTGGATATTGGAGACTCTATCCCATAGGGGGATGGATATTGGAGACTCTATCCCGTAGGGAGATGGATATTGGAGACTTCATCCTGTAGGGGGATGGATATTGGAGACTCTATCCTGTAGGGTTTGGATATTGGAGACTCTATCCTGTAGGGTTATTGGATATTGGCACTCTATCCTGTAGGGGGATGGATATTGGACACTCGATTCTTTTGGAGGATGGATTTTGGCTACTCAATCCTGTAGGGGGATGGGTATTGGAGAATCTATCCTGTAGAGGGATGAATATTGGCGACTCTATCCTGTAGGGGGATGGATTTTGGCCACTCTATTCAGTAGGGAGTTGGATATTGGAGACTCTATCCCGTAGGGGGATGGATATTGGAGACTCTATCCTGTAGGGGGTTGAATATTGGAGACTCTATCCCGTTGGGGGTTGAATATTGGAGACTCTATCCCGTAGAGAGATGGATATTGGAGACTCTATCCTGTAGTGGGATGGATTTTGGCCACTCTATCCTGTAGGGAAATGGATATTGGAGACTCTATCCTGTAGAGGGATGGATATTGGAGACTCTATCCCGCAGGGGGATGGATATTGGAGACTCTATCCTGTAGGGGGTTGAATATTGGAGACTCTATCCCGTTGGGGGATGGATATTGGAGACTCTATCCCGTAGAGAGATGGATATTGGAGACTCTATCCTGTAGGGAGACGGATATTGGACACTCTATCCTGTAGGGGGATGAATATTGGAGACTCTATTCCGTAGGGAGATGGATATTGG
This sequence comes from Chiloscyllium plagiosum, assembly GCF_004010195.1. NCBI lineage: Eukaryota > Metazoa > Chordata > Chondrichthyes > Orectolobiformes > Hemiscylliidae > Chiloscyllium > Chiloscyllium plagiosum. The sequence goes on from NW_025212139.1 coordinate 879, forward strand.
AGACTCTATCCCGTAGGGGAATGCATATTGGAGACTCTATCCTGTAGGGGGATGGATATTGGAGACTCTATCCTGTAGGGTTTGTATATTGGAGACTCTATCCTGTAGGGTTTGGATATTGGAGACTCTATCCTGTAGGGAGATGGATATTGGAGACTCTATCCTGTAGGGAGATGGATATTGGAGACGTTTCCCTGTAGGGAGATGGATATTGGAGACTCTATCCTGTAGGGAGATGGATATTGGTGACTCTATCCTGTCGGGGGATGGATATTGGAGACTCTATCCTGTAAGGGGATGGATATTGGTGACTCTATCCTGTAGGGGGATGGATATTGGCGACTCTATCCTGTAGGGGGATGGATATTGGCGACTCTATCCTGTAGGGGTATGGGTATTGGAGACTCTATCCTGTAGGGCGATGGATATTGGAGACTCTATCCTGTAGGGGGATGGATATTGGCGACTCTATCCTGTAGTGGAATGGGTATTGGAGACTCTATCCTGTAGGGGAATGAATATTGGAGACTCCATCCTGTAGGAGATGGATATTGGAGACTATCCTGTAGGGGGATGGATATTGGAGACTCTATGCCGGAGGGAGATGGATATTGGAGACTTCATCCTGTAGGGGGATTGATATTGGAGACTCTATCCTGTAGGGCGATGGATATTGGACACTCTATCCTGTAGGGAGATGGATATTGGAGACTCAATCCTGTAGGGGGATGGATATTGGAGACTGTAACGTGTAGGGTGTGGATATTGGAGACTCTATCCTGTAGGAGATGGATATTGGAGACTCTATCCTGTAGGGAGATGGATATTGGATACTGTAACGTGTAGGGTGTGGATATTGGAGACTCTATCCTGTAGGAGATGGATATTGGAGACTCTATCCTGTAGGAGATGGATATTGGAGACTCTATCCTGTAGGGAGATGGATATTGGAGACTGTAACGTGTAGGGTGTGGATATTGGAGACTCTATCCCGTAGAGAATGGATATTGGAGACTCTATCCTGTAGGGAGATGGATATTGGAGACGCTATCCTGTAGGGGGATGAATATTGGAGACTCTAACCCGTAGGGAGATGGATATTGGAGACTCTATCCTATAGGGTTTGGATATTGGAGTCTCTATCCTGTAGGGGGATGGATATTGGGCACTATCCTGTAGGGGGATGGATATTGGAGACTCTATCCTGTAGAGGGATGGATATTGGCGACTCTATCCTGTATGCGGATGGGTATTGCAGACTCTATCCTGTAGGGAGATTGATATTGGAGACTCTATCCTGTAGAGGGATGGATATTGGAGACTCTATCCTGTAGGGAGAAGAATGTTGGAGACTCTATCCTGTAGGGGGATGAATATTGGAGACTCTGTCCTGTAGGGTTTGGATATTGGAGACTCTATCCTGTAGGGAGATTGATGTTGGTGACTCTATCCTGTAGGGGGATGGATATTGGAGACTCTATCCTGTAGGGGGATGGATATTGGAGACTCTATCCTGTAGGGGCATGGATATTGGAGACTCTATCCTATAGGGGCATGGATATTGGAGACTCTATCCTGTAGGGGCATGGATATTGATGACTCTATCCTGTAGGGAGATGGATATTGGAGACTGTATCCTGTAGGGGGATGGATATTGGAGACTCTATCCTGTAGGAGATGGATATTGGAGACTCTATCCTGTAGGGAGATGGATATTGATGACTCTATCCTGTAGGAGATGGATATTGGAGACTCTATCCTGTAGGGAGAAGAATGTTGGAGACTCTATTACCGAATTCTGTGGATACATCTTTGGCATTATTTGTTGAAGTATTTGAGATGTCCATTTTGGACAGCTCTCATTGCTGCCCTCTAGAGTATTAGCTTGGTCTTGGATTGAGGCTGGCCTCTGACAGTGAAAGGCCACTCTTCCATCCCGGGGATGATGTTTGTTTTACCATTATCGAGTGCTGTCCTGCAGACGAGGTTCCCACCCTCTTGGGCTGGATCCATGATGCCCTGTGACCTGCTGTGGGTCTGCACACCAGGTGGCAGCATTGTCAAGTAGACTGGAGTACAGTCTATTCGTAATTTTTCCATTTCCAGCTGATCCAGTAGAAACAAGGCAGCGTTCCTCCAGGACCGAGGGAGCTACACGGACAGAACAAACTACACAATCATACACACCATAAGGAAGTGCAAAACCTGCAAGTAACAGTGAAATAGAAGAACGATAAGTAATAGACATTTTCCGAACAGCAACTTGAAGTCGCACAAAAAGTTTCAGATGGGAAAAGAATCTGGTCATACTGCGTTAAGGAGCCTGATGGCCTGGGGGAAGAAACTGTTGCTCAGTCTGGCCGTAAGAGACCGAATGCTGTGGTATCTTCAGCCAGATGGCAGGAGGGAGAAGAGTCTGAGTGAGGGGGTGATCTCCCACCATGCTCTTAGCCTTTCGGATGCAGTGTGTGGTGTAAATGTCTGTAATGGAGGGGAGAGAGACCGCGATGATACTCTCAGCTGTCCTCACTATCTGTTACAGGATCTAATGATCTGAGATGGTGCAAATCCCAAACCTGGGAGGTGCAGTGCAGTGGGAGAGGTCCTCTGGCTTTGGGATGTTGAACTGAAGGCTTTTTTTCTGTCTTCCTGGAATGTGTGACCTTCCACTCTGTTCATTGATACTGCTCTGTGTTATCTCACTCTAACTTCCTCATGTTCATCCAACTTGCTCTGAAAATGTATCCACACTTTTGCCTCTCTTGGGATCTCCTCCGTGTCCCTGGATTTATTGTCTTGTCTTGATAATCTCCAATAGAACACACACCGGATCATCAACTCCACACTCCCAGGAATCCGATTCACGAGAGAGGAAGAAAAGGACAACCAACTCCCATTCCTAGACGTGATGGTACAGAGAACACCGAACGGAGAATTCACCACAAGGGTATACAGGAAAGCCACACACACAGACCAAGTCCTGAACTATGAAAGCAACCACCCCAATACACACAAACGAAGTTGCATCAAGACACTAT
>NW_025212139.1:5938-9159 GCF_004010195.1 Chiloscyllium plagiosum
GCATCTCCTTCACTTCCCGCTCCTCCGCCCTTGAGCCCCGCCCCTCCCACCGCCACCAGGACAGAACCCCACTGGTCCTCACCTACCACCCCACCAATCTCCATGTACAGCGCATCATCCGCCGTCATTTCCGCCACCTCCAAACGGACCCCACCACCAAGGATATATTTCCCTCCCCTCCCCTATCAGCATTCCGTAAAGACCACTCCCTCCGTGACTCCCTCGTCAGATCCACACCACTATAAATGCCAGACCACTATAAATGCCAGAGGAAACATTACAGAAGCGCTTCACAGGAGGCTCCCAAGCAATGAGGATGTCACCTCGACAGGGGACAAAACGTCTGCAACAAAAACTTCCAGCTCGGTGAACAGAACCACAACAACGAGCACCCGAGCTACAAATCTTCGCACAAACTTTGAGGACCAAAGGACAAAGGCGGGGAGTGGGTGGGGGTGCGGGGGGAAGGAGGAGTGGTTGGGGGGGGAGTGGCCATTCAGCCCATTGAGTCAGCTTCACCATTCAATGAGATCTTGGCTGATCTGATACAGTGCAACAAGCTGACAGATGGAAAATCCAGTTTCAAGCACACAGAGTGTGTGAGTGAGCAGGAGAGCGTCCATTCCAGAGTTTGCTGAGTTGGTCCTGGCCTGCGAACACACGCTGACTTCTGTATTTTCTCTTCCAGCTGGGGTCTGGGCCACAGCCACACAACAGACGAGTCACTAATTCCGAGCAGGTTTGGAATTCCAGCACAGGGAATGTGGTCTGTCTCATGCTGGAATGCTGTACTCGGTGAGATCTCAGTTGTGTTTGTGGAAGGGTCTGGTGGGCAGGATCGAGCAGACGTGACCCATTTCCTCAGAGAGGGAAAGTCTGATTCTGCAGCACAAGGCAGCATTCTCATGTGCATCAGCTCACCCTGGGGTCAAACTCCTCCCAGGATAGGAGCCTCTCTGTACCTTTTGTGTAGAAGTAGACGTCACAGTCACACAGCACAGAAACAGACCCTTCGACCCAATCCGTCCCACCTGCCAGGACCCGGCCCATGTCCCTCCAACCCCTTCCTATTCATACACCCATCCAAATGCCTCTTAAATATTGCAATTGTACCAGCCTCCACCACATCCTCTGGCAGCTCATTCCATACACGTACCACTCTCTGCGTGAAAAGGTTGCCCCTTTGGTCTCTTTTATATCTTTCCCCTCTCACCCAAAACCTTTGCCCTCTAGTTCTGGACACTTTGTCTATTTACCCTATTCATGCCCGTCATGATTTTGTAAACCTCTATAAGGTCACCCCTCTGCCTCCGACGCTCCAGGGAAAACAGCCCCATCCTGTTCAGCCTCTCCCTGTAGCTCAGATCCTCCAACCCTGGCAATGTCCTTGTAAATCTTTTCTGAACCATTTCAAGTTTCACATCATCCTTCCTATAGCAGGATTACGTGTAATATTCCAAAAGTGGCCTAACCAATGTCCTGTAGCTGCAACATGACCTCCCAACTCCTGTACTCAATACTCTGACCAATAAAGGAAAGCATACCAAACGCCTTCTTCACTATCCTATCTACCTGCGACTCCACTTTCAAGGAGCTATGAACCTGCACTCCAAGGTCTCTTTGTTCAGCAACACACCCTAGGACCTTACCATTAAGTGTATAAGTAATGAAGTTGAAGTGAGATTCATGGGACATGAAACATGAAATGTGGTGAGTAAGATTGGGGTGAAAATTGGTGATTCCTGAAGAAGGGCTTATGCCCGAAACGTCGATTCTCCTGTTCCTTGGATGCTGCCTGACCTGCTGCGCTTTTCCAGCAACACATTTTCAGCTCTGGGGTGAAAATTACCCAGGACTGGCTGTTCAATATTGCTGGCTCATGGAGAGGTTTTGTTTTTTCCCTCAGGGGGGTGAGGGCACCAGCATTTGCTGCTCAGAGTCTGGAGTCACATGTAAGCCAGCCCCGACGAGGACAACAAATTTCCTTCCCTAAAGGATGTTAGTAAGGGTCATTAGTAAATGCCCATCTATACCTACCCTCCACCTGTCTTTTAGCTAACTTCGAATCCATGCTGCCAAGGTCCCATCAATCCCAAACGTTTCTAATTTGTCACTAAGCTGCCATGTCGTAGAGATGTACAGCATGGAAACAGACCCTTCGGTCCAACTTGTCCTTGCTGACCCAGATAAAACATTGTGCCCCGTGTGAGGATCAAATGCTTTCTGAAAGTCCAAGTATAAAACTTCTACAGTACCAGCCTCACCCATTGCCTATGCCACCTCGTCAATGAACTCAGTCAGGAGAGCCAAGATGGCGGCGACCCAGCAAGTCTGAGTCTACAGGGCTCCTCCCAAGACTTGGGTAAAGTGGGTCACCCACCCCCACCCCTACCACACTCACCCACCTTCACCAAATCATTTAAAATAGCTGTGTAATTTAATTAGTTGTGTAATATTACATTTAAACAATTTAATCCTAAGTAAAAATGACTAAAGGGAAGGGAGCCCGCAGCTCTCAGCAGGCAGGAACCCCTCCCCCACCCTCTCCAGCTGCAGCAGAGGCGTCCACATCCGCCCCGGGGGACTTACCTACAATGGCGAGCCTCGTGGAAATCATCTCTAAACTGGATGTGAAGGTCGACGCTTTTATTGAAGAATCCTGAAGTCGATGGGACTCACTCTCGGCCGCGCTGCATGTGCACGACCGAGACATCAAGGAAATCGAGCGCCGAGTCGGAGGGGCGGAGCTAAAGGCCGCGACCTCCGAAAATACCGCTCAATCGGCCGTGGATCAGGTCCGGACTCTCGAGCAGCGAGTCTGGACCTGAGAGAATCATATTGACGACCTCGATAATCGAGGTCGTCGAAAAAATATTTGTTTGCTGGGCCTTCCCGAGCAGGAAGAGGAAGGCCAGCTTACAGCATTCCTGGAGCAGTGGCTGCCACAACTTTTAAATCTGCAAGCTGGACCAGGCCAGGTAAGGGTGGAATGGGCCTACCGGGTAGCAATACGCGGGCCCGGCTCGAACCAGCGCCCACACCCGGTCCTGTTCCGGCTGCAGAGCTACAGGGAGAGGCAGAAACTCCTAGAAGCCTCTAGAAATCTCAGAAAAGACCCCCAAGCTATGATCTACAAAGGATCCAAGATCATGCTATTTCAGGACTCTTCCCCGGCTCTGGTTCGAAAGAGGAAGGCACTCGACGAGGCGAAGAAGCGTTTA
>NW_025212139.1:12761-14352 GCF_004010195.1 Chiloscyllium plagiosum
TTTCTGTGCAAGGAAAAATGTTTTGGTGAACTGGGTGGCTGAGGGCCCCCCTGACTTTCAAGTTGGCACAGATTAATTATGGAATGTATATTCCCCTTGACTTCCTTACAAATATGGTGCACCGAAAGACCAAATTATTTTATAAAATATGGCAGCCCTTCTTGAATTACATAAATACAGATATTTCGGCTATCCTAACAAGGGCTTTTATTTAATTGAGATTACAAACCTGGCTGGTCCGGGGCCCCTCGGGGGAGGAATCCCGCACGAATACGGGATTACATCTGATGTTAACACATTCCGAGCATGTAAGAGACTTAAATATACACTCTGGTTAGTTGTAGGTAAGATTAGTAGATAGTTGAGTTTTGTTTTTTTTTCTTTTTCGGTACTTTTTCCTCTTTTGTTAAATTTTGGCTATTGTATATTTGATTTAATTGTATATCAATGTTTATATTTGAGAGTTTTGTTTATTTTTGTAAACTTGTAAAAATGTTAAATTTCTAATAAAAATATCTATATAAAAAAAATAAACTCAGTCATTTTTCTTTTAGATTCCCTACAGTGTGGAAACAGGCCCTTCGGCCCAACAAGTCCACACCAACCCACCGAAGGGCAACCCACCCAAACACATTCCCCTACATTTACCTCTGCCTAATGCAACTAACACTATGGGCAATTTAGCATGACCAATCCACCATAACCTGCACATCTTTGGACTGTGGGAGGAAACCGGAGCAGGCACGGGGAGAATGTGCAAACTCCACACAGACAGTTTGCCCGAGACGGGAATTGTATTTGATAGACATGAGTTGCTCTTGACAAATCCATGTCAACTGTCTAGTATTAACTTAATTTCCTTGGAAGTGTATATTTATTTTCTCACATATTATGGTCTCCAGCAGTTTGTAGAAACATTAACAGCTACATTAGGTTAGCTGCTTATTCCAGGATCTCTGAAAAATTCACCATCAACCCCATGTTCCTCAGAACATGAGTCTGTTTTCTGGATTACTAATGCAGTGACATTACAAAGTTAAAAATCACACAACACCAGGTTATAGTCCAACAGGTTTAATTGGAAGCACACTAGCTTTCGGAACGACGCTCCTTCATCAGGTGATTGTGGAGGGCTCGATCGTAACACAGAATTTATAGCAAAAATGTGCAGTGTGATGTAACTGAAATTATACATTGAAAAATTGATTGTCTGTTAAGCCTTTCATCTGTTAGAATACAGTGATAGTTTCACTTCTTTCATGTGTAAATCACAAAACCTTTTTTTAAAGTTACATTCTCGGGTTAGCTGTTAACAATGGTGATAGCTAGACAATATGGTGTAGGAGAAAGTGAGGACTGCAGATGCTGGAGATCAGAGCTGAAAATGTGTTGCTGGAAAAGCGCAGCAGGTCAGGCAGCATCCAGGGAACAGGAGAATCAACATTTTGGGCATGAGCCCTTCTTCAGGAATGAGGAAAGTGTGTCCAGCAGGCTAAGATAAAAGGTAGGGAGGAGGGACTTGGGGGAGGGGTGTTGGAAATGCGATAGGTGGAAGGAGGTTAAGGTGAGGGTGATAGGCCGGAGTGGGGGT
>NW_025212139.1:19450-22863 GCF_004010195.1 Chiloscyllium plagiosum
TGGAGGCTGGTACAATTGCAACATTTAAGAGACATCTGGATGGGTATATGAATAGGAAGGGTTTGGAGGGATATGGGCCGGGTGCTGGAAGGTGGGACTAGATTGGGTTGGGATATCTGGTTGGCAAGGACGGGTTGGACCGAAGGGTCTGTTTCCATGATGTACATCTCTATGACTGTAAGTCACAGTGCTCTAGAATGTTCTGTCTGAGAGGTGGATGAAAGAAAATTCACTCTCACCCCTGGCCCTACTTTCAGGCAGCACGGTGGCTCAGTATGTTAGCACTGCTGCCTCACGGCCTCAGGGACAAGGGTTCAATTCCAGCCTCGGGTGACTGTCTGTGTGGAGTTCCCATGTTGGGAATATCGGGATTAGAAAGAGGACAGGGTGTTGGTCACTAACGACCTGCAACTACTTCTTTAACCTAAAGACATTGTACAGTTATACCCACAATGCCCTTGGGAGGGGAATTCCAGGATTGTGACCCAGTGACAGTGAAGGAACGGCGATATATTTCCAGGTCAGGACGGTGAGGGGCTGGGAGGGGAACCTGCAGGGGGTGGAGTCCCCATGTACCTGCCGCCCTTGTCCTTCTGGATGGAAGTGGTCGTGGGTTTGGAAGGTGCTGCTGGTGATGAACTGGAAGAGCTGTGAGAGTGATTGCTCCCTAGTCCCCGATGCTGTGTGGGCTATCAGAGGTCAGAGTGGTCCCACCATCCCACTGGGAACATCATGCTAATGAAGGAGTGCAGCACCAATCAGATTGCAGCACGCGTGAAACACAGCAACTAATTACAGCTAGTTTTTGGAAAAATGTGGTTACCAATGTGACAGTTGTGCATCCAAATTCGATGGCCATCGTATTTACAGTTACATTTCATGGCATTGTTGGTGAAATCACTCTCAGACACTTCATGGTTTGGGTTAATCACAACCTGCCAATCAAACAGAGGCATTAGTGTCCCATCGACAACATACTGTCTAACCCACTGGGCCAGAGAGGGACCCACTGGGCCAGAGAGGGACCCACTGGGCCACGGTATGACCCACTGGGCCAGAGAGGGACCCACTGGGCGAGAGAGGGACCCACTGGGCCACGGTATGACCCACTGGGCCAGAGAGGGACCCACTGGGCGAGAGATGAACCCACTGGGCCACGGTATGACTCACTGGGCCACGGTATGACCCACTGGGCCAGAGAGGGACCCAGTGGGCCAGAGAGGGACTCACTGGGCCATGGTATGACCCACTGGGCCAGAGAGGGACCCACTGGGCGAGAGAGGAACCCACTGGGCCAGAGAGTGACTCACTGGGCCATGGTATGACCCACTGGGCCAGAGAGGGACTCACTGGGCCATGGTATGACCCACTGGGCGAGAGAGGAACCCACTGGGCCACGGTATGACCCACTGGGCCAGAGAGGAACCCACTGGGCCACGGTATGACCCACTGGGCCACGGTATGACCCACTGGGCCAGAGAGGAACTCACTGGGCCATGGTATGACCCACTGGGCCAGAGAGGGACCCACTGGGCCATGGTATGACCCACTGGGCCAGAGAGGGACTCACTGAGCCACGGTATGACCCACTTGCCAGAGAGGGACTCACTGGGCCATAGTATGACCCACTGGGCCAGAGAGGGACTCACTGGGCCACGGTATGACCCACTGGGCCAGAGAGGAACCCACTGGGCCAGAGAGGGACTCACTGGGCCATGGTATGACCCACTGGGCCAGAGAGGGACTCACTGGGCCATGGTATGACCCACTTGGCCAGAGAGGGGCTCACTGGGCCACGGTATGACCCACTGGGCCAGAGAGGGACCCACTGGGCCAGAGTGGGACTCACTGGGCCATGGTATGACCCACTGGGCCAGAGAGGGACCCACTGGGCGAGAGGGGGACCCACTGGGCCAGAGAGGGACTCACTGGTCCATGGTATGACCCACTGGGCCAGAGAGGGACCCACCGGGCCACGGTATGACCCACTGGGCCAGAGAGGAACCCACTGGGCCAGAGAGTGACTCACTGGGCCATGGTATGACCCACTGGGCCAGAGAGGAACTCACTGGGCCATGGTATGACTCACTGGGCCAGAGAGGGACCCACTGGGCCAGAGAGGGACTCACTGGGCCAGAGAGGAACCCACTGGGCCAGAGAGGAACCCACTGGGCCAGAGAGGGACTCACTGGGCCATGGTATGACCCACTGGGCCAGAGAGGGACCCACTGGGCGAGAGAGGGACCCCCTGGGCGAGAGAGGGACCCACTGGGCGAGAGGGGGACCCACTGGGCCAGAGAGGGACCCACTGGGCCAGAGAGGGACCCACTGGGCCACGGTATGACCCACTGAGCCACAGTATGACCCACTGGGCCAGAGAGGAACTCACTGAGCCATGGTATGACCCACTGGGCCAGAGAGGAACTCACTGAGCCACGGTATGACCCACTGGGCCAGAGAGGGACCCACTGGGCCATGGTATGACCCACTGGGCCAGAGAGGAATGCACCGGGCCAGAGAGGAACCCACTGGGCCAGAGAGGGACCCACTGGGCCAGAGAGGGACCTACTGGGCCAGAGAGGAACCCACCGGGCCAGAGAGGGACTCACTGGGCCAGAGAGGAACCCACTGGGCCATGATATGACCCACTGGGCCAGAGAGGGACCCACTGGGCCACAGAGGAACCCACCGGGCCAGAGAGGGACTCACTGGGCCAGAGAGGGACTCATTGGGCCACGGTATGACCCACTGGGCCAGAGAGGGACCCACTGGGCCAGAGAGGAATGCACCGGGCCAGAGAGGAACCCACTGGGCCAGAGAGGGACCCACTGGGCCAGAGAGGAACCCACTGGGCCAGAGAGGAACCCACCGGGCCAGAGAGGAACCCACCGGGCCAGAGAGGGACTCACTGGGCCACGGTATGACCCACTAGGCCAGAGAGGGACTCACTGGGCCACAGTATGACCCACTGGGCCATGGTATGACCCACCGGGCCAGAGAGGGATCCACTGGGTGAGAGAGGGAATCACTGGCCCAGGATGTGACCCACTGGCCCAGGGTGTGATCCAATGGCCCAAGGTCTGACCCACTAGCCCTGGGTGATGTCCCCAATCTCTGCCCTCTCCATTCGGTTTTACCTGCATGATGTAGTTTCCAGGTTTGACATCGGTGATATCGATCCATTGGCAATCAATGTCATGACGATAGGAATCCCAGCAACCCACAGTAATCCCCTGTTCTCCAAAGTTAGCACACTCATATCGCTTCGCCACATCTGAGAAACACAAAAACAATGGTTAGACACACACACCCACACACACAGCTCAGACACACACACACACACACTCAGCTCAGACACACACCCACACACACTCAGCTCAGACACACACACACACACACCCACACACACAGCT
>NW_025212139.1:23254-25244 GCF_004010195.1 Chiloscyllium plagiosum
ATACACACACACAGCAGTGAACACTGTGCCCCAGTGCAACACACACACACACACACCAGTGAACCCTCATCCCTAGCCTGACATCTGGACCTTGTGAAAGGCTTTCCCATTTGACAGTGAACAAACTCTTGCTCTTGGACAAGATACCATTGTGACTCTGATCTGATCACTGCACAGGTCTCAGCTTGTTCCTGACATGACGAAGGTTTCTATGATGGACAAGTGAGTAGAACTTGCTGTGCCATCTCAATGAACAGATGAACTGACAAACCCAGAGCAGGTGGAGAGTTGGGTAAAGGGAGGCAGTCTGTACCTAGTGGAGTGTCACAGGGATCAGTGCTGGGACCACAATGATTAACTATATGTATGAATGACTTGGATAAGGAAAGTGAATGTATTGTAGCCAGGTTTGTGGATGATTCTAGAATAGATGGGAAGGCAAGTGGTGAGAATCTGGCCGAGTCTGCGCAGGGATATAGACAGGTTCAGTGAGTGGGCAACAACTTGTCAGATGGAATATAATGTGGGAAAATGGGAGGTTAGGCACTTTGGCAGGAGGAATAGAGGAGCTGAATATTATTTAAATGGAAAAAGACTGCAGAATGCTCCAGCACAGACTGATTCGAGAATCCTTGTCTGTAAATCACAAGCACCCACATTCAGTAGGTCACAGGGAAGGCGAAGGGAATGTGGGCCTTTAGCTCAAAGGGAAGGGAGCGGAAAGGTAAGGAGGCTTGGCTGAAATTATAGATTGCACCAGAGAGCTCACAGCTGCGATACTGTGAACAGGTCTGGGCCCCTTATCAAAGGGAGGATATACCAGCATTGGAGCAGTGCAGAGAGGGCTCACTCGGCTCGTACCGGGTAGGGAGGGACTGTCTAATGAGGAGAGGTTGAGTAGGTTGGGCCTGTACTCACTGGAGTGTAGAAGGATGAGAGGGGGCCTTACTGAAACACAGAAGACCTTTCGAGGATTGACAAAGATGTGGAAAGATTGTTTCCTCTTGTGGGACAATCAAGGACCGGGGAGGTGGGGGGGTGGGGGGTGGGGGTGGAATCTGAAACTAAGGGGTTGCACATTTAATCAGAGATGAGGAGAGGAATGAATCTGTGGGATTCCTTCCCACAGATGGGCTGTCGAGGCTGGGTCATTCAGGATACTCAAGGCTGAGGTAGACAAGTTTACAATCAGTGAGGGAGTGAGGATTATGGGGAAAATGTGGGAAAGTAGAGTTATCAGATTGTCTATGACCTTATCGAATGGTGGGAGTGGATTTGATGAGCTGAACGCTCTCACATCTCATGGTGTTATGGACCCACCAAAACCTGCCTCCAATGTTAGTGTAGTCCCAGATCTGAATGGCTGTGGAATGATTCCACATTGACCCTCCGAGGGTAATCAGCCACTGAGATTTAATATTCAGGCTACCTCCAGCATTCACTCAGCTCTCACTCCGTGCTAACCCACCATCCAGAGAGACGGGGCAAACATGGCTTTCACTGAAAGGTCTCAGGCTGAGGGGCGACCTGATAGACTTTTACAAAATGGTGAGAGGGATTGACAGAATGGATAGTCCGTCTCTGCCCTCGGGTAGAAGTGACAATGACTACGGGGTCATACTTTGAAGGTAAAAGGAGAATAGTTGAAAAGAGATGTCAGAGGCAGGTATTTTTACACAGAGGGGAAAGACAGCAACAGCATTTAAACGGGCATCATCACTGAGAGGTGAACAGGCCGGGAATACAGGGACATGGATGGTGGGGACACAACACAGTTCTAATCTTGAAAGGCATCATGTGACAGTGCAGTGTTGGTGACCTGTACAATGTTTTGGTCTGCATCACACTATCGATCAGTATTACTCCTGCCACTGGCCAGGGTCAGAGACCCCATTTAACGGGGAGAATCCCACCATTTCCCAGTACACACCCATGCGTCTTCAAATTATCACCCCGCATCCCACAGTGTTATATCCCCATCCCACAGTGT
>NW_025212140.1:0-1070 GCF_004010195.1 Chiloscyllium plagiosum
CCTCATCCAAGTCATTAATATACATCAGAAATAATTTTGTCCCAGCACTGATCCATGTGTCACTCCACTACATAGATCCTGAAAATGCCCCCCTTATCCAACTCCCTGTCTTCTAGTAGTTAGCCAATCCTCTATTCATGCTCATATACTCCCTCCAACACCATGGGCTCTTATCTTACTAAGTAGCATAACATATAGTACTTTATCAAACATCTTCTGAAAATCCACATTTGGCTAAGAGTCACCCACATTGCTGTGGGTCTGGAGTCACATGACTCGTTGCTGCGGTGAGCCAGGCAACATCATCAAAGAGGAGAAAATGAGGACTGCAGATGCTGGAGATCAAAACTGAAAAAGTGTTGCTGGAAAAGCGCAGCAGGTCAGGCAGCATCCAAAGAGCAGAAGAATCAACGTTTCGACGTCCTGAAGAAGGGCTCATGCCCAAAACGTCGATTCTCCTGCTCCTTGGATGCTGCCTGACCTGCTGCGCTTTTCCAGCAACACATTTTCAGCCAACATCATCAAAGACCCCTCTCATCCCAGTAAATATCTCCTACAACCTCTTCCATCAGGCAGAAGATACAGAAGCTTGAACACACGCACCAACAGGTTCAGGAACAGCTTCTTCTCAGCCATTATTAGACTGATGGATGGACTCTCTATCTTCAAATAATGCTGACCTTGCTAATGTTGCTGGTGCTGCGTGTGCGATGTAACCTGTATGCCTCTGTCTAGTTTTTATTTCACCCTACGATCTGTATGCCCACACTTACCATGTTCTGCCTGTACTGCTTGTAAACAATGCTTTTCACTGTACTTAGGCACACATGACAATACCAGGGATATATTTCCCTCCCCTCCCCTATCAGTGTTCCGGAAAGACCACTCCCTCCGTGACTCCCTCGTCAGGTCCACACCCCCCACCAACCCAACCTCCACTCCTGGCACCTTCCCCTGCAACCGCAAGAAATGCAAAACTTGCGCCCACACCTCCCCCCTTACTTCCCTCCAAGGCCCCAAGGGATCCTTCCATATCTGCCACAAATTCACCTGCACCTCCACACACATCA
>NW_025212140.1:1230-8410 GCF_004010195.1 Chiloscyllium plagiosum
CTTAACCTCCTTCCACCTATCGCATTTCCAACTTCCCTCCCCCAAGTCCCTCCTCCCTACCTTTTATCTAAGCCTGCTGGACACACTTTCCTCATTCCTGAAGAAGGGCTCATGCCCGAAACTTCGATTCTCCTGCTCCTTGGATGCTGTCTGACCTGCTGCGCTTTTCCAGCAACACATTTTCAGCACACATGACAATAAATCAATCAAATCAAATCAAACATACAGGCCAGACCAGGTAAGGATGACAGATTTCCCTCCATAAAGGACAATTAGTGAATCAAACTGCTCTTGATCGAATTCACTGACCTCCCTTTTGAAACAATGGCACAACAATAGCAGTCTTCAAATCTTCTGGCACCACACCAGGACCCAGACAGGATTAGAAAATGATACTCATAGTCTCTGCTACGTACTCCTGTGTTTCATTCAGCAGCCTGGTGTACACTTAATCTTTCTCTTGTAATTTATCCACTTCCAAAGATGAGAATGATTTAACATTTTCCCTCTCACTATACTTATCTCATCAGATGAACAGTTTGCAGTGATTTTAGATGGAGGATAAATATTGGCTTAGTTCACAATTTTTCTCATTTAAAATAATGCCTTGTAATCTTTTTGCCCGTCTGTGAAGGCACCTAGTAAACTTACTGTCTGAGGAACTGTGCTTGAATTGTGCACTGTGATCAGAGCGAATCTTACTTTAATTTTTTAATTAGTCAAAATATGTTTCCAGATTGAGTTTAGGACATTATGGGTGAGTGCAAGGATCAAACAGGAGTACATTTTTACTGAGTTATAAGTTATTTTATGCTGCAAGTCAGTTACAAATTGCACGGAGGCTGTAGCAGCATCTTTTGACAATCAATTTGCCTTTTATGACTAAGTCGATTGCCAAGTCATAAAATATTCAGAATGGCACAGATATCATAACCAAGTGAAGACGAGACTCCACTAAATGGTGCCATTTTGTTTATTTACAGAGCAGAAATCAACTAGCTGGATGCAAAGCCATTGATGCCGAGAAAGGAAATCAGACCCCAAACCAGTTAAGGACTCAAGAGGTAGTGAAAAACACATTCTCACTAGCTGACAGCTAATCATTTCATCAATTATTTTTACACATCAGATTGGCAACACGTTTTTCTCACAACTTTATAGGTGCAGATTTAGTAGCATTCAATATCATTACCCAGCAAAATATAAAGCTCAAAACAAATACTTGTACTGGGCTTTGCAAGGCAAACCTTTCATGTAAGGACCTCAAAGTTAACAAACACACGCATTCAACCTTCCTTTTCCATTCATGTGGTGTGGACACAATTGGCAAAACCAGATTTATTGATCATCCCTAATTGGCCTTGAGATTGCATTTTCTTATACAGCTGCTGTTGAAGCTTCTTCCTCAGTGCCGGTAAGACAGGAGTTTCAGGATTTTAACCCCTTGACAGTAAAGGAGTAGTAATGTGTTTCCCAATCAAGGTGGTTTGTGACTTGGAGGCAAACCCAGATGAGGAGACAATCCCAAGTTTTGGCAGCCCTTGCCTTAAAAAGCAGTAACTGCTGTGGATTTGGAAGCTACTGTCTCAGGTTCTGAAGCTTTGATCTGTATTTGTAGTCCATTCTTGTGGGTGGTACATATTGCTGATGAAGTATGACAGTGGTGGAGGGAGATAATATTTAAGGTGCCGAATGGAGCACCAATCCATCTCCTGAATGCTGTTGAACGTCTTGAGCAATTCACATTCCTGACTCATAGACTCTTGCATTGTCTTTCCCTTTCTATTAACATTTTGATGGCCATTTGCTGGTTTCTAAAACACATGTGGCTGACAAGTATGTTTTGGTGAAAGTGGGTCCTGCAGATGCTGGAGATCAGAGTCTAGATTAAAGTGGTGCTGGAAAAGCACAGCATCCGAGGAGCAGGAAAATCAACATTTCAGGCAGGAGCCCTTCATCAGGAATCAGTATTTTTTTGCCACATTGCAGGCCATTGCTAATTTTTCCTTAACTATTCTTCACTTGCTTATGAAAACACAGATGAATTTTTCTTTCACAGGTTTTGCTTCCTTTTATTTTAATGTATTTTTGTTGAACGTTTAAAATCATTTATTTCTCACTGTTAGTAGGGATACTATGATTCTATGAACTTTTAGTCTATTTTTCTCATCAATATCAAACAGTTCTTCGTTAACATGTAATTGGTTTAGTTTAAGTTTCTTATTTTCAAATGCTCTTGAAGTTGAGTTGTAATGGCCCTGCGTCTGGTCCCAAAGATTTCAGTTTAAGTCCCAAAGGCTCCAGAGCTGTGTCAAAATATGTCTGAGCAGGATAGATAAAATATCGAAGATTCTTATTTCAAACAGGGGCATGTTGATTTCAAGTTTAATTCTTTCTTTTATTCTCTTGTGGGATGTGGGTGTCACTGGCTGGGCCAGCATTTATTGCTGTCCCTAACTGACCTTGAGAAGGTGGTAATGAGTTGCCACTTTGAACCACTGCCATCCACAAGCTGCAGATTGACCTACAATGTCCTAAGGGAGGGAATTCCAGGATTTTCACCTAGCGACAGTGAAGGAATGATGATATATTTCGAAGTCAGGATGGTGAGTGGCTTGGAGCGGAATTTGCAGGTTACAGTGCTCACATGTACCTGCCGCTCTTGTCCTTCTAGTTGGAGGTGATCATGGGTTTTGGGAGGTGTTATCTAAGGAACTTTGATGAATTTCTGTAGGGCATCTTGTTAGATAGTACACACTGCTGTTGCTGAGTATTGATGGTGGAGGGAGCGGTTGCTTGTGGATGTGGTACCAGTCAAGCGGGTTGCTTTTTCCTGAAGGGTGTCAAGCTTAAGTCTTGTTGGAGCTGCACCCATCCAGGCAAGTATTCCATCACACTCCTGGCTTAGGGTCTTGCTGATAGTGGACAAGGTTTGGGAGTAGGACGGGAGTTACTCGCTGCAGTGTTCCTAGCCTCTGACCCGATTTTATAGCCATTGCGTTTGTGTTGCAAGTCCAGTTGAGTTTCTGGTCAATTGTAACCATGAGAATGTTGATAGTGGGAAATTCAATGATGGTGACACCTTTGAATGTCAGGGGACAGTGGTAGATTGTCTCTTATTGGAGGCGGTCATGGCCTAGCATTTGTGTGGTACGAATGTTACTTGCCACTTGTCAGCTCAAGCCTGGATATTGTCCAGATTTTATTGCATTTGCTTCAGTATCTGAGGAGTCATGAATGGTGTGGAACATTGCGTAATCATTGGCAAACATCCCCATTTCTGACCTTATGATGGACAGAAGATCATTGATGAAGCAGCTGAAGATGGTTGGGCCCTAAACACTATCCTGAGGAGCTCCTACAGAGATGACCTGGAGCTGAGATGACTGACCACCAACAACCATAACTATCTTCCTAAATGGAAGGCATGATTCCAGCCAGTGGAGAGTTTGCTCCTTTTTTACCAGGGCTCCTTGATGTCACACTCGGTTGAATGCAGCCTTGATGTCCAGGGCTGTCACTCTGCCCTCCCCTCTGGAATTCAGCTCTTTTGTCCATGTTTGAACCAAGGCTGTCATGAGAACAAGAGCTGAGTGGCCCTAGTGGAACCCAAGCTGGGCGTCACTGAGCAGGTTATTACTGAGCAAGTGCTGCTTGAAAGCAATGTTGATGACACTTTGCATTACTTCACTGATGATCGAGAGTAGACTGATCAAACGGTAATTGGCCAGGTTGGATTTGTCCTGCTTTTTATGTCAACGAGATACCTGGGCAATTTTCCACATTGTTGGTCAGTGTTGTAACTGTATGCTGGGGAGTTCTGGAACACTAAGTTTTCAGTACTGTTGCCGGAAAGTTGTTAGGGCCTGTAGCCTTTGGCGTATCCAGTGCCTTCAAACATTTCTTGATATGAGGTGGAGTGAATCGAATTGGGCAGGAGAATGGTATCTGTAATGTTGGGGACCCACTGGAGGAGGCCAAGATGGGTACTTCTGAGTGAAAATTTCTGCAAAGGCTCCAGCCTTGTCCTCTGCCCTGATCTCCTGGGCTCCTCCATCACTGAGGATGTGGATATTTGTGGATCCTCCTCCTCCAGTGAGTGAATTAATTGTCCACCATCATTCATGACTGGATATGGTAGGGCTTGTAGGATTGTTTAGCTCTGTCTATCAGCTGCTGTTTATGATGCTTGGCATGCACTTATTCCTGTTTGGTGTCTTCACTGGATAAACACCTCACCTTCAGGTATGCCTGGTGCTGCTCCTGACATGTCCTCCTGCACTCTCCATTGAACCAGGGTTGATCTCATGTCTTGATGGTAATGGTTGAGTGGGGGATATGCAGGGCCATGAGATTATAGATTGTGCTGGAGTACAGTTCTGCTGCTGTTGATGGCCCACAGCATCTGATGACTGCCCAGTCTTGAGTTGCTAGCTCTGTTCAAAATCTATCCCATTTAGCACGGTGTTGCACAATGTGATGGAGGGTATTCTCAATGTGAAGGTGGGACTTTGTCTCCATAAGAACTGTGCAGTGGTCACTCTTACTGATACTATCATGCACAGATGCATCTACAGCCTCTTGATGAGATCCAGTATGATTTTCCTTTTTGGTAGTTCCCTCATCATGTGCTGCAGACCCAGTTTGGCAGCTGTGTCCTTTCGGATCTGATCAGCTTGGTCAGTAATGCTGCTGCTGAGCCAGTCTTGGTGATGGACATTAGAATCTCCAACCCAGATATTTTTTATGTCCTTGCCACCCTCCGAGTGCTATTCAACCTGAAGGTGCACTGATTCATCAGCTGAGGGAGTATGGAACGTAGTAATCAGCCGGAACTTAGCTTGCATGTGTTTAGCCTGTCACAGGACAACTCCCTCCTGACTGTATACCCACTGTGTCACCCCCTCTGCTGGGTCTGTCTCGCTGGTGTGACAGGACATATCCAGGGATGGTGACAATGGTGTCTGGGACATTGTCTGTAAGGTATGATTCTCTGAGGTTGACTGTGTCAGGCTGTTGTTTGACTGGTCTGTGAGACAGCTCTCCCAATTTTGGCACTAGCCCCCAGATGTTAGTGAGGAGGACAGAGCTATTTCTGCCATTGTCTTTTCCAATGCCTAGGTCGATACCAGGTGATCCACTCATTTTCACTAATTTGTTGACAATTAACTACATTACAGTGCCTCTGGAATCTGTGGGTAAGGAGTTTGGCAGATTTCCTTCCCTGAAGGGCATCAGTGAGGCAGACAATCCACAATGGTTTCATGGTCATCAGTAGATTCCTAATTCCAGATAACCTTTATCGAATTGAAATTTCACCATCTGCTGTGGCGGGATTTGAACCCTGGGGCCCAGAACATTAGCTGAGTTTCTGGATTAATAGTCTGGTGAGAATACCACTAGGTCATCACATGCCTTAATGTGGGATTCAATTGCTCAATATTCACCTTTGCCTGGCATATCTTTATCCACGAGAACATTAATTAGCCCTGTCTCATTGCATTGTAATAGACCTAATGTACCTTTATTCCTTGTTGGTTCCATAAAATATGTTCCAGTTTCATTAGAAACAGAGGGACGTACATTGACTCCTGATCTGAATGCAATCGGATGGTAGCAGAGATAAAACGACACTGTACGGAAAGGTTAGGTGTGAATAAATGAAGAAAAGACAGAAGAAGGATTTCTGATAGGTGTGACAAATTGGAATGTGCTTTATTAATGACATCAATCTTTCAGAAAAGAATTATTACACAGCGTGTAGACAGAAAAACGTGTAAAATCAACCGTAGCAGAATAATTTAAAACTTGTGGATCTTTCGGAAAGAAATTAATTTTCTAATGCAGTAATTTTTTTTTGCAAAACATCCTGTTAAGATTTGAACTGTTGCGCAAATTCTAATTCTAATTCTACTAATTCTAATTGATCAAATCCTTGAAGGATTGAAGAAGAGATAAGGGTCAGTGAACATTCACAGGTAATGGCTTTCCCAACTGCTGCTGTGTTTCAAATAGAGAATTAATTGTGAGGCCAGCCAGAACAGAGTGTCAATAACAGTTGAATTAAGCCATGGCAACCAGTACCTCATCATCTTCCCAGAGATCCTTCAGAGAAATAAACAAAATGGCTGGGAATATAGCTGGACCAGGGGTTAATTGACATAGGAATGTTACGATTGATAATTATTATGATCTGATGCGATTCAGAGTGGACATTGCAAGAATTATTTTCTCATCTTAAACAGCAGTAAACCCTTCGCAGAAAATCTAGAATACAGAAACTTCCAATATGGTCGAAAGAACGTTGCAGATAATTCTGGGAGGATGGTGTTGGAGGGAATTCTGAGCCCAAGGCTCGTCCACTCTATGAACATTTTGTTTCTTTATTTTTTCTCTCTCTTCTCTCATTTTTAACTCTTCTATTTTATTTTACTTACCTCTTGATGAAGGGCTCAGTCATGGCGGTTGTGATTGGGCCCAGCAGCGTGGATTCACGGTGACGGCATTGGCGGTTGTGATTGGGCCCAGTATCATGAATTCACAGTGATAGCATTTATGGTGGTGAGTGGGCCCAGTAGCATGGATTCACAGTGAGGGCATTGGAGTTGGTGATTGGGCCCAGTAGCATGGATTCATGGTGATGGCATTGGCGGTTGTGAGTGGGCCCAGCAGCATGGATTCACAGTGGTGGCAGAGGAGTGGAGTTTGGGCGCAGTACAGGAGCAGGAGCATCAGCAGCAGCTGCATCAGTGAGGTGGGCCTGAAGCCAACACATGGCAGCAGTGGAGGCAGGTTTCTGCCGGTTTGGTACCCAGCAGAAACGGTGGTGTCTGCATTGGCAAGGACCCATAATGGCAAGGGTGCCAGTGGAGGTGAGAAGGCACCAAAAACCGGGTAATTTTCCTTCCAGCGGGAGCGGTAGCATGGTGAAGGGGACTCGTTCCTGTCCACCAGGCCCATAGCCCATGACAGAGCACTTAACAAGAAGGAAGTGAGGTCTGCAGATGCTGGAGATCAGAGCCGAAAATGTGTTGCTGGAACAGCGCAGCAGGTCAGGCAGCATCCAGGGAACAGGAGAATCGACGTTTCGGGCATAAGCCCTTCTTCAGGAATGAGGGAAGTGTGTCCAGCAGGCTAAGATAAAAGGTAGGGAGGAGGGACTTGGAGGAGGGGCATTGGA
>NW_025212140.1:9283-10447 GCF_004010195.1 Chiloscyllium plagiosum
CCAACGCCCCTCCCCCAAGTCCCTCCTCCCTACCTTTTATCTTAGCCTGCTGGATACACTTCCCTCATTCCTGAAGAAGGGCTTATGCCCGAAACGTCGATTCTCCTGTTCCCTGGATGCTGCCTGACCTGCTGCGCTGTTCCAGCAACACATTTTCAGCACTTAATAAGAAGGACTGTACAGTTGGGCACTCTCTCTATTTCTTTGATTTTCTGCCCTTATATTCTATGTTTTAGTTTAATTTTCTGTGTTTTAAGATGGCGCTGGAGAGAGGTGACATTATACAACATTTTTCACTGTGTTTGTAACAAAATACACATGACCATAAATAAATCAAATGAAATCAAACCAAATAGTGTGCACTCACCTAATAATTTAATACAAACATCCTGTGTTTAAGAACAAAGAACAAAAAACATTATAGCACAGGAACAGCCCTGCGGCCCTCCAAGCCTGCGCCGATCCAGATCCTCTACCTAAATCTGTCGCCTATTTTCTAAGGGTCTGTATCCCTCTGCTCCTTGCCCAAGCATGTATCTGTCTAGATACATCTTACATGACGCTATCGTGCCCACCTCTACCACCTCTGCCAGCAACACATTCCAGGCACTCACCAGCTTCTGCATGAAGAACTTTTCACACACATTTCGCTTAAACTTGTCCCCTTTCACCTTGAACTCGTGACCCCTAGTAATTGAGTCCCTAACTTTGGGAAAAAAGCTTCTTGCTGTCCACCCTGTCTACACCTCTCATGATTTTGTAGGCCTCAATCAGGTCCCCTCTCAACCTCCGTCTTTCTAATGAAAATAATTCTAATCTACTCAACCTCTCTTCATCGCTAGCACCCTCCATACCAGGCAACATCCTGGTGAACCTCCTTTGCACCCTCTCCAAAGCATCCACATCCTTTTGGTAATGTGGCGACCAAAACTATACACAGTATTCCAAATGTGGCTGAACCAAAGTCTTATACAATTGTAACATGCCTGACCTGCCAACTCTTGTACTCAGTACCCCATCTGATGAAGGAAAGTATGCTGTATGCTTTCTTGACCACTCTACTGACCTGTGTTGCCACCTTCAGGGTACAATGAACCTGAACACCCACATCTCTCTGTACATCAATTTTCCTCAGGGCTTTTCCATTTAGCATATTGTTTGCTC
>NW_025212140.1:14993-16140 GCF_004010195.1 Chiloscyllium plagiosum
CGCAACACTTCCGAATGAAGATGGTGCAGATACTTCATCCTTGTATTTTACACTGATGTGCAGGGAGCTTCGGGGAATGGTACAGCAATAGGCCGGTTGTGTTGCTGCTGAGCTGTTCGTCTAGCAACCCAAGTAATGTTCTGGTGACCTGCGTTTGAATCCTGTCTCAGCAGATGGTGGAATTCGAATGCAATAAATTAAGAAACTAATAATGGTATAGAATCAATTGCTGCTTGTGGGAGAAAGCCATCTAGTTCACTGGTGTCCTTCAGAGAAGGAAACTGGCATCCATACCTGCTCTGGCTCACATGTAACTCTCGACACACAGCAGTGTCGTTCTCTCTTGATTTACTGCCTGTGGGTAATAATGATGATCTAGCCTAACACCATTGAGCATTTTAAAAAAATAACATTTGTGGATTCGTCTTGCCTTGTCAGTTTTTTCATATTTCAACTCCATTTCTGATGGGGTGCAGAGCTGCAGAGTTTCGATCCGATCTGCTGTTTGTAATCATTTCGTCCTCTCTATCAGATTTTAGTCCTGCTGTAGAATGATAATACAGTAGTCAATTGCAGTAGCTTTAAATGGGTTGTCATCAGTTATAGGTACACATGGCTGCCACCCTGGTCTATTCGCACACACTCCTCAACTGTGCATGTGGCGTTTGTACATTCGCCCCGTATCTCCGTGGTTTTCTTCCGTGTGCTCCCGTTCCCTTCCACCATCCAGCCATGTGCAGGTGAGGTGAATTCGCCTTGTTTAATTGCCTACAGTGTTCAGGGATGTGGAGGTTAGGTGCATTGATCAGGGATAAGTATGGGATGGGGAATGGGTCTGGTTGGTTAGCTCTGCAGAGGATCGGTGTGGACTTCTTCAGCCGAATGTAGCAATTCTAATATTCATCCGAATGCTTTCCCTTCCACTCGTGCTACTTTTGGGGTTTTAAATTGAATCCGTTTCCCTCTGTTTCTCGCCTTGGCCTTAATTAAGAGCTCTGTAGAGTTAATGATGCTAGTCGTAATTTCGAACAAATAAATTTGTGCATCTTGCGTTATTGTTCACTTTGATGTGAATGTCCTTCCATGTTTGAGCAGCTTTGACACGTCTTTGAAATTGTTCAAAACCCGAAATTGATAGAGAAATTCA
>NW_025212140.1:16603-21171 GCF_004010195.1 Chiloscyllium plagiosum
GAAGGAATGGACCCTGTGAAATGCTGACAGTGGACGGGAGAGGAAGATGTGCCTGAAGGTGCTGTCCTACTGTAGGTGGTGGAAGTGGCAGAGGATGATTCTGTGAATGTAGATTCTAATGCAGTGCGAGAATACAAGGGGAGATAGAACATAGAATATAGAACAATACAGCACAGAACAGGCGCTTCAGCCGACCATTGATCTTCATGTAAGGATAATCCTAACGTACTAACCCTCCAATTTCTGTGACCGTATGCATGTCCAGCAGTCTATTAAATATCCCCAATGACCTCGCTTCCACAACTGCTGCTGGCAACGCATTCCATGCTCTCAACTCTCTGCCTAAAGAACCCGCTTCTGACATCCCCTGTTTCCTTTCCGCTAAACAACTTAAAACTATGACCCCTCGTGTTCACAATTTCTGCCCTGGGAAAAAGTCTCTGGCTCTCAACTCTATCATTATCTTGTACACCTCAATTAGGTCCCTTCTCTTCCTTCTGTTTTCCAATGAAAAAAGTCCGAGCTCAGTCAACCTTTCTTCGTAAGATAAGCCCTCCATTCCAGGCAGCATCCTGGTAAACCTCCTCTGAACACTCTCCAAAGAATCCACATCTTTGCTTTAATAGGAAGACCAGAACTGGATACAGTATTCCAAATGCGGTCTAACCAAAGTTTTATAGAGCGGCAACAAGATTTCACGGCTCTTAATCTCAATCCCCCTGTTAATAAAAGCCAAAACGCCATATGCTTTATTAACAACCCATGGGTGGCAATTTTAAGGGATCTATGTACCTGCACACCAAGATCCCGCTGCTCCTCCACACTGCCAAGAATCCTATCTTTATTTCTGTACTCAACTATCGATTTCGACCTTCCAAAATGAATCACTTCGCATTTATCCAGGTTGAACTACATTTGCCACCTCTCAGTCCATCTCTGCATCCTGTCAATCTCACGCTGGAACCTACAACAGTCCTCTATACTATCAATGACACCTCCAACCGTTGTGTCGTCTGAAAACTTGCTAACCCGTACATCAATCTCGTCATCCAAGTTATTAATAAAAATTAATAAGAGCAGAGGCCTAAGAACAGAGCTCGGTGGAACACCACTCACCACTGACCTCCAGGCAGAATACTTTCCTTCCACTACCACTCGCTGTATCTCATTCCTCCTGACCTTCTGAACGAGCTTACCATGAGTAATCTTATCAAATGCCTTACTGAATTCCATATACACCACATCCACCGCTCGACCCTCATCAACTTGTCTACTAATATCCTCAAAGAACTCAAAAAGATTTGTGAGGCATGACCTACCCCTCACAAAGCCGTGTTGTCTGCCTTTAATCAAACCATGCTCTTCCAGATGGTCATAAATCCTATCCCTCAGAATCCTTTCTAACACTTTGCAGACGACAGATGTGAGACTGACTGGTATGTAATTGCCGGGTATTTCCCTATTTCCTTTCTTGAAGAGAGGAATTACATTTGCCTCCCTCCAGTCCTCAGGTACGACTCCGGTGGAGAGTGAGGATGCAAAGATCTTCGCTGCGGTGAAGCAATCACATTTCTCGCTTCCTAAAGCAGCCGAGGACAAATATGGTCTGGTCCTGGCGACCTGTCAACCTTAATGTTTGTCAAAATGTTTAGCACATCAGCTTCCTCAATCTCTATCTGTTCCAGCATGCTTACCTGCTCCTCAATGGTTTCATTCACTACAAGGTCCTTTTCTTTCGTAAAGACAGAAACAAAAAACTGATTAAGGCTTCCCTACCTCCTCAGACTCTATACACAAGTTCCCCATGCTATCCCTGATCGGCCCTACTTTCTTTGATCATTCTCTTATTCCTCACATACGTGTAAAATGCCTTTCGATTCTCCATAATCCTTCCTGCCAAGCCTTTTTGTGCCCCCTCCTGGCTCTGCTCAGACCATTTTTGAGCTCCTTCCTCGCCTGCCTGTAATCCTCTAGAGCTGAGCAAGACCCTTGCTTCCTCCACCTTACGTAAGCTGCCTTCTTTCTTCTGTGAGAAGCTCCTCCGCGCTCGTCATCCAACGTTCCTTTGTGTTGCCCCTTCTTGCCTCTCTCAGAGGAACACATTTGTGCATCAGTCGCAAAACTGTTCCTTACACAAACAGTCTCTACATGTCTATAGTGCCCTTTCCATGGAACAATTTTCCCAGTCCATGCTTTCCAACTCATGTTTGATAGGATCATTGTTTCATTTTCCCAATTAAATGTCCTCCCATTGTGCCTGCTTCTCTCCTTCTCCATAGCTATGTAGAACGTGAGGCAGTTGTGGTCACTATCACCAAAATGCTCTCCGGTCGCAAGATCTGACACCTGCCCCGGCTCATTGCCGAACACCAAGTCCAAAATGGCCTCTCCAGTTAGGAAACCCTCCTGAACACACCTTACAAAAACAGCTCCTTTCCAACCATCTGTTCGGAGGAGGTCCCAATCAATATTGGGAAAGTTATAGTCACCCATTACAACAACCCTACTACATTCACACTTTTCCAAAATCTGCCGACCTATGCTTTCTTCAATCTCCCTGCTGCTATTGAGGGGCCTGTAAGTAAACCCCTAATGGGGTGACTGCTCCCAGACTGTTCCTAATTTCCACCCATACAGACTCAAGGCAGACTCTCCTCGACAGTGGTAACTTCTGTCGCTGTGATACCTTCTGTGATTAGCAGTGCTACACCCCCACCCCTTCTTCCCCCTCCCTATTATTTTTAAATGTTCTAAACGCTGGAACATCCAGCAACCATTTATTCCCCTGAGAAACTCACGTCTCTGTTATGGCCACAACTTCAGAGCACCAGGTACTGATCCATGCTCTAAGCTCATCACTTTTATTCCTGGTACTCCTTGCATTAAAGTAAACAGACTTTAACCGATCCCTTGGTTCTTTCCCAGGAAATCCCTTCCCACTGTTTATTTCCCAGGAAATTCCTTCGTACCTCTTGCTATTGCCTCATCTCCACCAACTCTCATCACCGGTATATAGCTCAGGGTCCCACCCCCCTGCCATACTAGTTTAAGCCACTCGAGCAAACTTTCCTCCCAGGACATTGCTCCCCTTCCAGTTCAGGTGCAATATGTCCTTCATGTACAGGTCCCAGCTTCCCCAATTATCGATATATCTGAAGTCCTCCCTCCTACACCAGCTGCTCAGCCACGTGTTAAGCTGCGCCTGCTCCCTGTTCCTCGTCTCGCTATCTCGTGGTAACGATAGTCAACCCGATAACTCTACTCTGTTCGGACTGTTCTGCATCTTCCACCCTAACTTCCTGAAATCACTTTTTATATCATCAATCCTTTTCCTGGCTATGTCACTGGTGCCAATATGTAACACGAATTCTGGCTCTTCGCCCTCCCCTTTCAGAATCTTATTCACCCAATTGGAGACGTCCCGGAATCTGGCACCAGGGAGGCAACATACCTTCCGGGAATCCCGATGCTGACCACAAAATATCCTGTCAATTCGCCTAACAATCGAGTCTCCTACCGCTAGCGCTTTTCTATTCTGCCCCTTCCCTTCTGGGCCATAGTGCCAGGCTCATTGCCAGAGAACTGACCACTATGGCTTTCCTCTGGTAGGTTACCACCCGCCCCCCCCCCCCCCCCCAGCAATATCCAAAACTATATACTTATTGCTGAGAGGAATGCCCACAGGGGATCTCTGCATCGTCTATTTGCCCCTTTCCTCCCGCGACTGTATCCCATCTATCCTTATCCTGAGCCTCAAGAGTGACCAACTGCCGGTAACTCCTCTCAATTACCCCCTCAGCCTCCCGAATGATCAGCAGTTCATCCAGGTCCAATTCCCTAACACAGTTTTTAAGGAGCTGGAGTTGGGTGCACTTCTGCAGATGTAGCCAACGGAGGCAGGTGTCATGTCTCTCACCTGCTACATTCTGTAGGAGGAGCAAGCAACTGTCCTAGCATCCATACCCCAATTAACTGAACGCCCACACAATACTAAACAAGAAAGCTTAATTCAATTGCTGTAAAATCAAGCAATAAACTTATATTCAATAAAGGAAGTTTAGAAATAAACCGGACCTTATTAACTTGATTAAAGGAGGAGGGCGGGTTGGAGACACTACACTTGTAGTGCCACGGGTTTTCGCCGCCTTGCTAATATATATGGTCACTTACTTTCCTTCCCGGCAGCCCCGCTGGTCCGCGTCACTTCCGCCGCTGATCCCGCTCCTTCTGTGGAGGAAAAATACACCACCGGCCACTACCAGTAAGTATTTTTTTTTAAATCTCCCTTACCTGAGCTGCAGCCTTTCTGTTTCGCCTTACTTCCACTGCTGCTCCCACTCAAAAAGCCTGCTTCCACTCAAATCTATCATTGTTCTGGAAAGGAGGGAATGAAGTGAGGGCAGAGGTGAGGGAAGTGGGACAGTCACAGCTGAAATTCCTGTCCACAGTAGTTAGGGGATTTCTGGTTTGAAGGAAAAGGAGATCACATCAGATACAGCTCACAGGAAGATGGCATCATGAAACAGAAATGACAGAGACGGAGAAACAGGGAGAATGGAGTCAGCCTC
>NW_025212140.1:22746-23895 GCF_004010195.1 Chiloscyllium plagiosum
TGCCCATCTGGTATGAGAAATCCATTTCGTACATACATCTGGCCAGAGCTACGTTTTCACTGTCGAGATCAACACTCCCTTTCGACAAAGGATTTCAAGTGTTTGTCTTACTGTTGGCACTAGTGAGAGCTTCATCCTGTATTGTAATCTTGAGAATAAATAAATCATATTATGAAGTTTGTGCTGAGTGTTGGTTACCTGTCATTTTGAATATTGTTTCAAATTTGCAGTGTTTATCTTTAAATGCTTGTTCTTGAAGTTAGTACCAAATGGAGTGTAGGAGGTTGAGGTATAACACTATAGCATTTGTAAAATCATCAGAGGCATGGGCAGGGTGAATAGCCAACGTCTTTTTCACAGGAAAGGGGAGTTCTAACATAGAGGATATAGGACAGTTACAACATTTGACAGAGGCTTGGATAAACATATGAATGGGAAATGTTGAGAGGAATATATGGGCCAAGTGCAAATAGATGGGATTAATGTATTTTGGAAACCCTGGCCAGCATGGACAAGTTGCACCAAAGTGTCCGTTTGTGTGATATTACTGTATGAATCTAGAACGCGAGGAAAATGGAATACAATATATGAGGTAAGTATACTGGAAAGAATATATTACAAAAAGCACGAAAATTTCCGTCTGTGTGTATATCTATCTATCTATCTATCTATCTATCTATCTATCTATCTATCTATCTATCTATCTATCTATCTATCTATCTAATGTTCTTTCTTACATACATACATTTGGCAGGAAAGATGTCAGGAAAGTATAGTTACGACACTTGGGGGGTGTGACGAGGAAACCGGTTAGAGCGGACAGGCAGATAGATTACACCAGGATTTTACACCATTCCTCACAGAGGCAGGTAAGAATTTCAATGACATAAAGAAAATGGTAACAGGAGGAAAGTTCTTGAACTGTCTCTAAAAAAGGAACAACGTTTTTAAAAACAAGTCAGACCAAACGTAGACACGCCAGCAGCAATGCATTGTTTGTTTTAAAACAAGTAGTTTTAGAGTGACTGGCGGCATTGTCGGCATTATTATGTACCTCTCTGGATTACAGGAGTGTTCGAACGAAGCTGGAGAACCTTCAATGTGGCGCCTGTCTTCAAGGAAGGAGCGAGACCGAAAGCCGGAACCATT
>NW_025212140.1:24071-25247 GCF_004010195.1 Chiloscyllium plagiosum
GCTGTTATTTAATGAAGAGGACTCCCAAAAAAGGAACAGTCAAAGGAATTTTAATGTTCCTGTGTATAAAAAATAATGCCAGCATGCTGATGCAATAGGTAACAAGGTAGTTTCCTGGGATGGAAGTGTTGAGTTATCAAACACCTCTCCAATGATGAGGCTTTTATTCATGGTAATTTAAATGTGCATTGATCTCGAAACCAGGACTAGACATCTGTCCGGCATGGGGTGTTCTGCAGAACACAGAAGTGTATTGATCGATACCCGGAGCAGGTATCTGTCCAGCACTGGGAGCTATGCAGACCACAGCATTTTATTGATCTAGAAACCCGAACTAGATATCTGTCCAGCACCGGAGCTATGCAGACAACAACAATTCACTCATCTATAATGTTGGACTCGGTATCTAATCAATACAGAGAACTGTTGCAAGCCACAGCAATGCATTGATCGAAAAAACCCGGACTTGCTATGTGTCCAACACCAAATGGTATGCACACCACAGCAGTATGATTGCATCCAGGTGACACTTCGTGAAGCACTCTAGAAGAGGTTGAGATGAATTGTATTTCATATTTTCTACCTTACAATGTTTTTAGATGTACTTTTACAAATTGCAGTGAGATCAGATTGTAAAGTCCTGAAACAAAACCAATGGCATCATAATGGGCATGTTCATCTCCTATGTTAATTCCTCAGGGCTGGCATTGCAAGGAACTTGACAAAACTACTCTGAATTTCCAAAGTCCTTTTTTTAAAAGGAAACAGCGTGAAATGTCCTAACGATGTCGACAGGATGGAAATGTTCCAGGTGGAACTCAGTTGCTCCACCGACTCTTTGTGTGGATCTTTTTTATTCTGTTTTCTGGAGGCGTTTTCTTCCCAAACTTATAACTTTTTAAAGTGACTTCGACTGGAATGGAGGAAGTGAGTCCCTGGCCGATGAGGGGACCCAAGGCCACGAGATTTAAAGGACAATGCGGACTGGAGACTGGGTTTTTTGCGGACGAGCGACTGGGCTCAGCGCCGTCTGGAGACTTGGCCTGGTACAAGTTTCGAGAGTGGGCTCAGAGTGGTATGGAGCCTGGGCCCAATGCGGCCTGGAGACCGGTCCTGCAGCAGTATGGACACTCGGCCAAGTGTGTTATATGGACTGGGCCCGGTGCAGCCTGCAGA
>NW_025212141.1:0-16205 GCF_004010195.1 Chiloscyllium plagiosum
TCCCCAAACACACAGAAACACATCCATAAGGACTTTTGGTTTCTAGAACATTCCCACAAACTTGATCACTCGAGAGCAGACACAGGTCACTCCTTCCCAGTTCCTAATACAGAGGGTGGAAACGTTGCTCTCCTGAAGGATTCTCTCCCAGTTTCCTGAAGACAAATGGAGATCGGGAATTCCTGTGTTTTGGTCGAAATTGTGGTCGATCCTGTGTCGGGAAGAAATGTAAACGCAGGGAAAACGTATTCACCCCTTGAACTGCCTGAGGGGCCTTTGGAACAGTGTCTCCTTCTCCCTGGAACGGGCTCTCTTCCCTCGGGATCTTATCGTTTGTTCAATTCACTGACGTCCGGCCGTTCACAAACAATGTCAGGGACAGAACGTTCCGGGGAATGGCAGTTATAGAATGTCAGGCACAGAACATTCCGGGGAATGTCAGTTATAGAATGTCGGGGACAGAACGTTCCGGGAGTGTCAGTTATAGAATGTCAGGGACAGAACGTTCCGGGGAATGGCAGTTATAGAATGTCGGGGACGGAATGTTCCAGGGAACGCCTTGACCTCTCCATGACCTTCCCCCATCCACCCCACCCTCCTCTCTGACCTAGCACCTCTCCCCCATCTCCATCTCACAATCACATTCCCAGCTCCCTTCCCTCCAGCCCCAGCTCCTGCCCAGCCCCCTCCCATTTATCCCTCAGCTCCCCAGCCCACAAGCCTCATTCCTGATGAAGGGATTATGCGTGAAACGTTCATTCCCCTGCTCCTCGGATGCTGCCTGACCTGCTGTGCTTTTCCAGCATCACACTCCCAGTCAGGAAACAATCCGACACCGTCATACTCACAGGATCAGGCCTGAAGGGTAATTTAGATTAGATTAGATTACTTACAGTCTGGAAACAGGCCCTTCAGCCCAACAAGTCCATACCGACCCGCCGAAGAGCAACCCACCCAGACCCATTCCCCTACATTTACCCCTTCACCTAACACTACGGACAATTTCCCATGGCCAATTCACCTGACCTGCACATTTATTTTGGACTGTGGGAGGAAACCGGAGCACCCGGAGGAAACCCACGCAGACACGGGGAGAATGTGCAAACTCCACACAGTCAGTCACCTGAGGCGGGAATTGAACCCGGGTCTCTGGCGCTGTGAGGTAACAGTGCTAACCACCGTGCTACCCAGAATGTTTCATGAAGCCCCATCACCATCCCTGGGTATATCCTGTCCCACCGGCAGGACAGACCCACCAGTGGTAGGGACACCCTGGGATACAGTCAGGGAAGGAGTTACTCTGCAAATCCTCAATATTGATTCCAAAACCCAGGAAATCTCATGGTAACAGATCATGGTCAAGGAAATCACCTGAGGATGGTTATCTCCTGCCCCCCACCCCTCCTCTCGGTGATAACTCAGTTCCCCTCGATGTTGGAAACAAATCAGAGGAAGCACTGAGGGTGACAAGGACACAGACCGTCCTCTGGGTGTGGGACTTCAATGTCCATCACCAGGACTGTCTCCACAGGCCGACCGTTGCCTGAGTAGGGACAGGCTTCAATACATAACAGCCAGACTGGGGGAAATATTCTCACCAAACTCCCAGATGGATCTGTCCCTGACAGTATCTGTAGGAGTAGCCAGCACACAGTCCTGGTGGAGGGAAAGTCTCAGCCTCATATTTGACATACTCAAGATTAGTGTGTTCCTGGAAAAGCACAACAGGTCAGGCAGCATTCGAGGAGCAGGAAAATCACCGTTTCGGGCAGCAGACCTTCATCACGAATGAGACTGAGAGCCTCTGGGACAGAGAGATAAATCATATTAGGCGTACTGCTCACTGTGTGATATGGCACTCCCTCCTGTGAAGTAGGACATACTTCTAAAGGACTGAGCACAGGGAAACTGGCCATTCATGAGACACTGTGGGCTAGTAACAGCTGCAGCATCAATGGCCTTCCCTCCATCATAAAGTCAGAAGTGGGCAATTCACTGATGGTTTCAAAATAGTCAGCACCATTCACAACTGCACCGATACTGAAGCAGGCTATTCAGCCCATCAAGAGTTTTAAACAGGAACAGAATGAGGCCATTCAGCCATTGGAGGCTGTTACTAAGCGATTGGAGCAAATCTTTCAATCTCTCATACCTGTTACACAGGAAATGGAAGGGAACATTCGGCATTTCAAAGCTGCTACACAGGAATACGGGAGCTGTGTAGACCACAGCAGTGCATTGATCTATAAACCCGGACTAGATATCTGTCCAGCACCGAGAACTGTGCAGAATTCAGCAGTGCACTATTGTGTGAACCTGAAAGAAATATCCATCCAGTATGTGGAGCTGCACGGACTACACCATTGCATTATCTATGAATCTCAACCAGTTAGTCTGACCAGCACAGCAAACTGTGCAGTAATCACCCGTGAATTAATCTGTAAAAGGGGAGCAGTTACCCTCCCAGCATGCAGGACTGTGTACACCAGCCCAGTGCATTGAACTGTAAACCAGGAGCTGTTACGCTCCCAGCATGTAGGAATGTGTACACCACACCAAGATTAGTGTGTTCCTGGAAAAGCACAACAGGTCAGGCAGCATCCGAGGAGCAGGAAAATCACCGTTTCGGGCAGCAGACCTTCATCACGAATGAGACTGAGAGCCTCCGGGACAGAGAGATAAATCATATTAGGCGGACTGCTCACTGTGTGATGTGGCACTCCCTCCTGTGAAGTAGGACATACTTCTGAACATAGGGAAACTGGCCATTCATGAGACACTGTGGGCTAGTAACAGCTGCAGCATCAATGGCCTTCCCTCCATCCTAAAATCAGAAGTGGGCAATTCACTGATGGTTTCAAAATAGTCAGCACCATTCACAACTGCACCGATACTGAAGCAGGCTATTCAGCCCATCAAGAGTTTTAAACAGGAACAGAATGAGGCCATTCAGCCATTGGAGGCTGTTACTAAGCGATTGGAGCAAATCTTTCAATCTCTCATACCTGTTACACAGGAAATGGAAGGGAACATTCGGCATTTCAAAGCTGCTACACAGGAATACGGGAGCTGTGTAGACCACAGCAGTGCATTGATCTATAAACCCGGACTAGATATCTGTCCAGCACCGGGAACTGTGCAGAATTCAGCAGTGCACTATTGTGTGAACCTGAAACAAATATCCATCCAGTCTGTGGAGCTGCACGGACTACACCATTGCATTATCTATGAACCTCAACCAGTTAGACTGACCAGCACAGCAAACTGTGCAGTAATCACCCGTGAATTAATCTGTAAAAGGGGAGCAGTTACAGGGGAGCAGTTACCCTCCCAGCATGCAGGACTGTGTACACCATCCCAGTGCATTGAACTGTAAAACAGGAGCCATTACACTCCCAGCATGTTGGACTGTGTACACCACCACAGTGCATTGATCTATAACCCTGCAGCAGCTACCCTCCCAGCCTGTAGGACTGCGTACCCCATTCCAGTGCATTGATCTGTAAACCAGGAGCAGTTACCCTCCCAGCAAGCAGGACTGTGCACCCCACCCCAGTGCATTGATCTGTAAAACAGGAGCAGTTACCCTCCCAGCATGTAGGACTGTGTACACCATCCCAGTGCATTGAACTGTAAACCAGGAGCCATTACACTCCCAGCATGTAGGACTGTGCACCCCACCCCAGTGCATTGATCTGTAAAACAGGAGCAGTTACCCTCCCAGCATGTAGGACTGTGCACCACACCCCAGTGCATTGATCTGAATACCAGGAGCAGTATCCCTCCCAGAATGTAGGACTGTGTACACCATCCGAATCTATTAATCTGTAAACCAGGAGCAGTTACGCTCCCAGCATGCAGGACTGTGTACACCACCCGTGTGCATTGATCTGTAAACGAGGAGCATTTACCCTTCCAGAGTGTAGTACTGTGTACACCATCCCAGTCTATTAATCTGTAAACCTTGAGCAGTTACCCTCCCAGCATGTAGGACTGTGTACACTATCCCAGTCTATTAATGTGGGAGGGTAACCTGGAGCAGTCACGCTCCCAGCAAGCAGGACTATGTATACCACCAGAGTGCATTGATCTGTAAACAAGGAGCATTAACCCTCCCAGAATGTATTACTGTGTACACTACCCCAGCGCATTGATTTGTAAACTAGGAGCAGATACCCTCCCAGCATGTAGGACTGTGCACTGCACCCCAGTGCATTGATCGTTAAACCAGTAGCAGTTCCATCCCAGCATGTAGCACCGTGTACACCACCCCAGTGCATTGATCTGTAAACCAGGAGCAGTAACCCTCCCAGCATGTAGGACTGTGCACCCCACACCAGTGCATTGATCTGAATACCAGGAGCAGTTACCCTCCCAGCATATAGGACTGTGTACCCCACCCCTGTGCATTGATCGTTAAACCAGGTGCAGATACCCTTCCAGGATGCAGGACTGTGTACACCACCCGAGTGCATTGATCTGTAAAAGAGGAGCATTTACCCTCCCAGAATGTAGTACTGTGTACACTACCCCAGTGCATTGTTCTGTAAACTAGGAGCAGATACTCTCCCAGCATGTGGTACTGTGTACACCAACACAGAGCATTTGTCTGCAAACCAGGATCCGTTACCCTCCCAGCATGTTGCGCTGTGTACACCATCCCAGTGCATTGATCTGTAAACCAGGAGCAGTTACCCTCCCAGCATGTAGAGCTGTATACACCACCCCAGTGCATTGATCTGTGCACATTGAGCATTTACCCTCCCAGCACGTCGAGCTGTGTGCACCAGCTAAGTGCATTTATATGTACGCATGGAGCAGTTACCCTCCCAGCATGCAGGACTGTGTACACCACCCCAGTGCATTGATCTGTGCATATGGAGTAGTTACACTCCCAGCATGTAGGACTGTGTACCACACCCCAGTGCATTGATATGTAAACCAGGAGCACTTTCCATCCCAGCATGTAGGACTATGTACCCCACCACAGTGCTTTGATATGTAAACTAGGAGCAGTTACCCTCCCAGCATGTAGGACTGTGTACCCAACCCCAGTGCATTGATCTGTAAACCAGGAGCAGTTACCCTCCCAGCATGTAGGACTATGTACCCCACACCAGTGCATTGATATGTAAACCAGGAGCAGTTACCCTCCCAGCATGTAGGACTGTGTACACCACCCCAGTGTATTGATCTGTAAACCAGGAGCAGTTACCCTCCCAGCATGTAGAGAAGTGTACACCACCACAGTGCATTGATATATAAACCAGGAGCATTTACCCTCCCAGCATGTAGGATTGTGTACCCCAACCCGGGGCATTGATGTGTAAACTTGGAACAGTTACAGTCCCAGCATGTAGGAGAGTGTAAACCACCCCAGTGCATTGATCTGTTAACCAGGAACAGTTACCCTCCCAGCATGTAGGACTGCGTACACCACCCCAGTGCATTGATCTGTAACCCTGCAGCAGCTATCCTCCCAGCATGGAGAGCTGAGTACAACACCCAAGTATATTAATCTGTAAACTAGGAGCAGATACCCTCCCAGCATGTAGGAGTGTGTACACCACCACAGTGCATGGATCTACAACCCTGCAGCAGATACCCTCCCAGCATGTAGAGCTGTGTACACCACCACAGTCCATTGATCTGGAAACCAGGAGCAGTTACCCACCCAGCATGTAGGACTGTGCACCCCACCCCAGTGCATTGATCTGTACAACAGGAGCAGTTATCCTCCCAGCATGGAGGGCTGTGTCCACCACACTAGTGCATTGATGTGTAAACCAGGAGCAGTTACCCTCCCAGCATGTGTACCCCACCCCAGTGCATTGATCGTTAAACCAGGAGCAGATACTCTCCCAGCATGCAGGACTGTGTGCACCACCCGAGTGCATTGATCTGTAAACGAGGAGCATGTACCCTCCCAGAATGTAGGACTGTGTGGACCATCCCAGTCTATAAATCTGTAAACCAGGAGCAGTTACCCTCCCAGCATGCAGGACTGTGTACACCACCCGAGTGCATTGATCTGTAAACGAAGAGCATTTATCCTCCAAGCATGTAGTACTGTGTACACTATCCCAGTCTATTAATCTGGGAGGGTAACCTGGAACAGTTACCCTCCCAGCAAGCAGGACTACGAACACCACCCGAGTGTATTGATCGGTAAACGAGGAGCATTTACGCTCCAAGAATGTAGTACTATGTACACTACCCCAGTGCATTGGTCTGTAAACCAGGAGCAGTTACCCTCCCAGCATGTTGAGCTGTGTACACCGCCCAGTGCATTGATCTGTGCACATGGAGCAGTTACCCTCCCAGCATGTAGGACTATGTATCCCACCACAGTGCACTGATCTGTAAACCAGGAGCAGATACCCTCCCAGCATGTAGGATTATGTGCACCACCCCAGTGCATTGATATGTAAACCAGGAGCAGTTACCCTCCCAGCATGTAGAACTCTGTACCCCACCCCAGTGCATTGATCAGTAAACCAGGAGCAGTTACACTCCCAGCATGTAGGACTATGTACTCCACCACAGTGCATTGATCTGTAAACCAGGAGCAGTTACCCTCCCAGCATGTAGGACTATGTGCACCACCCCAGTGCATTGATATGTAAACCAGGAGTAGTTACCCTCCCAGCATGTAGAACTCTGTACCCCACCACAGTGCATTGATCTGTAAACCAGGAGCAGTTACCCTCCCAGCATGTAGGACTGCGTACACCACCACAGTGCATTGATCTAAAACCCTGCAGCAGCTACCCTCCCAGCATGTAGAGCTGTGTACACCACCCCAGTGTATTGATCTGTAAACCAGGAGCAGTTACCATCCCAGCATGTAGAGGTGTGTACACCACCACAGTGCATTGATCTGGAAACCAGGAGCAGTTACCCTCCCAGCATGTAGGACTGTGTGCACCACCCGAGTACATTGATCTGTAAACGAGGAGCATTTATGTACACCACCACGGTGCATTGAAGTGCAAACCAGAAGCAGGTACCCTCCCAGCATGTAGGACAGTGTACACCACTCCAGTGCATTGATCTGTATGCCAGGAGCCGTTACCCTCCCAGCATGTAGGACTGGGTACAGCAACGCAGTGCATTGATTTGTATGCCAGGAGCCGTTACCCTATCAGCATGTAGAACTGTGTACACCACCCCAGTGCATTGATCTGTAAACCAGGAGCAGTTACCCTCCCCGCATGTAGGACTGTGTACACAACCCCAGTGTATTGATTTGCAAAGCTGGAGCAGTTACCCTCCCAGCATGTAGGACTGTGTACACCACCCCAGTGCATTGATCTGTAACCCAGTAGTAGCTAAACTTCCAGAATGTAGAGCTGCGTACACCACCCCAGTGCATTGATCTGTACACGTGGAGCAGCTACACTCCAAGCATGTAGAGCTGTGCACCCCACCCCAGTGCATTGATCTGTAAACCAGAAACACTTACCCTCCCAGCATGTAGGACTGAGTACACCACCCAAGTGCAGTGATCTGTAAACTAGGAGCAGTTAACCTCCCAGCACGTAGAATTGTGTAAACACTCCAGTGCATTGAACTGTTAAGCAGGAACCGTTACCCTTCCCGTATGTAGGGTGGTGTACACCGCCCCAGTGCATGGATTTGCAAGCCAGGAGCAGTTACACTCACAGCGTGTAGGACTGTGTACCCCTCCCCTGTGCATTGATCTGCAAGCCAGGAGCAGTTACTCTCCCAGAATGTACGACTGTGTACATCACCCCAGTGCATTGATCTGTAAACAAGGAGCTGTTATACTTCCAGCATGTATGACTGTGTACACCACCCCAGTGCATTGATTGATAAACCAGGAGCAGTTACCCTCCCAGCATGTAGGACTGTGTACATCACCCCAGTGCATTGGCCTGTAAACCAGGAGCCTCCCATCATGTAGGACAGTGCACACCGCCCCAGTGCATTGATCTGTAAACCAGGAGCAGTTACCTCCCAGCATGTAGGACTGTGTACACCACCCCAGTCTATTAATCTGTAAACCAGGAGCAGTTACCCACCCAGCATCTAGGACTGTGTACCCCAGCCCAGTTCATTGATCTGTAAACCAGGAGCAGTTACTCTAACTGCATGTAGGACTGTGTACCCCAAAACAGTGCATTTGTGTGTAAACCAGGAGCAGTTATGCACCCAGAATATAGGACTGTGTACCCCACCCCAGTGCATTGACCTGTAAACCAAGAACAGTTACCCTCCCAGCATCTAGGACTATGTACACCACTCCAGTGCATTGATCTGTATACGAGGAGCAGTTACCCTCCCAGCATGTAGGACTGTGTACACCACCCCAGTGCATTGATCTGTAAGCCAGAAGCAGTTACCCTCCCAGCATGTAGGAGGTGTACCCCACACCAGTGCACTGATCTGTAAACAAGGAGCAGTTACCCTCACAGCATGTAGGACTGTGCACACCACTCCAGCGCATTGATCTGAAATACAGAAGCAGTACCCTCCCTGCATGTCGGACTGTATACCCCACCCCAGCGGATTGATCTGTAAACCAGGACAAGTTACCCTCCCAGCATGTAGGACTGTGTACACCACCCCAGTGCACTTATCTGTAAACTACGAGAAGTTAACCTCCTAGCACGTACAGTTGTGTACACCACCCCACCGTGTTGATCTGTAAACCAGGATCGGTTACCCTCCCAGCGTGTAGGACTGTGTACACCAGTCCAGTACATTGCTCAGTAACGGTGTGTTAGATTATGGCCAGCATGGGGGAACTTGCAGCCCATGCTGGAAGTGACTGAATGTGCAGCTCCCACCCGTTTACATCTCCATATCTCCAATAGTCCATGATAATGGCGTGCGGTGATTGTGAACATCACTGCCAGGGAGAGATGGTGGGGGAATTAGTTTAAATATCACCACATGGGAGTAGTTTGGGAAATAGACAGAGAGGGGGGAGACTGAGAGACAATGTCATGGAAGGATGCGTTCCCAGGTTTCAGAATGCTGAAATGTAGACACTTCGATAGCATCCTGTAACATGAGCCAGTCTTCCCAAGAAAGTTGGGAAATAGGGATATTGGTGTGAAGTCAGATGAACATTTTTTCTGCGTCTTTGTAACTGGAATTGGTTTCAACAGAATCTATGACTCATTGGGCAGATTCTAACAATAATCTATCTTTGTTTGATTTTCCTTGAGTGTAACAGAGGAATTATCTGTATGAGGCTGAGCTAGTTTCCTGGTGCTATCATATAGAACTCACCTCATTAACTACCCACCCCACCCCATGGTGTCCCTCTCATTCAATGCCAGCCCGATTCTCCAACCCAATATGGCTGGAGGTACTGACCATCGCTCGGGTACCCCTGGATATTCCGTGATCCCTGACACTGGTGCCATCTTTAAAAGGCCAAGGGGCACATTGTTGATCTTTCTCAGTTTGGAGCTGCGCTGCACAGTTTACCCCGAGCATGGCAGATAAGGGGCAATTACACCGTGGTTTGTCAACAGGGGCATGGAGGTCCTGGTGGATGGGTTAGTACAGGACCATTCTCTTACCAGAGGGGGCTACGCCACCAGACCCACCAAGCAATGTCTGAGCTCACCATCCAGCTCAGTGCAGTATCTGCGGTCTGATGAAATGTCCAGCAATACAGGACAAGCAACAATAACCGTCCCCGCTCTGTCTTTAAGTATCACCGTATTCTCTCTGCTCCCTCACACTCACTGTATATCTGTCATAGGACCTATCGCCGAATAAGGCTCATGCTCCACCACTCTCACTACTTCATGCAGCATCTTTCCCCCACCCCCCCACTCCCATCTCTCTCTCTCTCTCTCTCTGTCACCCCTTCCATCCCCTGGCACAACTTAGAAGCCATGGCCCTGATGCCATCTCCCTTTTGTGTTGAGCTGGTACAAATGGTATCCCCACAGTCTCGGTGGGCAGGAGGGTGGGCCCACAACACATCGTCACCATCACCTCCCAGGAAGGGAGCACAGAGGCTCCCTCCTACACCTCCCCCTGTAAACAGCTCAGATATTGAAACTAATCTGTGAGAGTTACTGTTCTCCTCACTTGTCCCGACATCTTCAACAATCTGTGCTCATCTACACGCAGCGCTCTCTGTTCCTGCAGCCCCATTATACCGGTACAGCCTGTTTTAAACTGTCTTTCAGTGTCCTTCCTACCACAGTACATCACCTCACACAGCTCTGCATTGATCCCCATCTGCCTTACACCTGAACACTACCCCAAAGTATCACTGTCCTGTTATAGTTCCACACTGTCCTCCATAGACTTTACAATTCTTCCAGGCTCGGTGCCATCTACAAACATTGATATTGTCATAGCGTCACAGTCCCCACGAAACAACTGAAATCCTGCCACACACACGAGTGTGAACAAGTGAAATACTGATATATTCCCAGGGTCAGAGTCGAATAATGACATGCTATCAATGAGCAACAAAAATCCTGAGGTAAAAACAATGACTGCAGATGCTGGAAACCAGATTCTGGATTAGTGGTGCTGGAAGAGCACAGCAATTCAGGCAGCATCCGAGGACAGGCAAAATCAGGATTTTGCCTGTCCTCGGATGCTGCCTGAATTGCTGTGCTCTTCCAGCACCACTGATCCAGAAACAAAAATCCTGACATATACGAGACAGAGTAGATGAAATATTGACAAACCACAGAGCAAGAGAAATCCGGATAGGCT
This sequence comes from Chiloscyllium plagiosum, assembly GCF_004010195.1. Classification (NCBI taxonomy): domain Eukaryota; kingdom Metazoa; phylum Chordata; class Chondrichthyes; order Orectolobiformes; family Hemiscylliidae; genus Chiloscyllium; species Chiloscyllium plagiosum. The sequence goes on from NW_025212141.1 coordinate 10,720, forward strand.
CCATTTATCTATATTCATCAGAGTATAATGTGATGAAGCTGAAAGCGTGTATTGTACCTTTAAGAGAGGGTGAATGCTGTTCTGAACTGAGAGCTTACAAGCACCTGTGAAATGAGAGGATGGCAGACCCAGAAACAGTATATTGCTATAGAGCTGGAGTCGGGTAATAAACAGTTAAGAGAAAGGGGGTCCCAGAGTTGTGAATAGTTGATGTAAGATGTTCACTTTCAGAGTGAAAAAATAAATTGATGTTTTTATTTAAACAGTGGAATTTGACAGATGTGTCACTCATATTTTAACAGTTTACGAGGCGAATTGAGCATTTCGTTATGTTTAGTTTAAGTTACCAGATGAGCTTCACGCTGTGTCCTGACAATTCCCAAGTGTGTATCTGTGTCTCTGTGTGTGGCAGGTCTGGCAGTCTCTGTGGTGCTTAAAGTGATGTAATGCCACCCTCTGCTGGCCTCCATACGCCGCTACACAGGCATTGGAAGAGGATAAAAACCAACAGGGATTCATTCAGAGAGGGGGTGGGAGAGGGCAGCTGCTCACAGCGCCATCCAAACTGATGTTTTATCCATGTACTGATCTAAATGTCCTTTAAACATTATAACTGTCCCTGCTTTCGCCACTTCCTCTGAAAGTTCATTCCACACACAAGCCAGATTCTGTCTAAAATAATTACCTCTCATGACATTTGTAAATCATTTTCCTCACATCTTAAAATATCCCTCAGCTTTGAATCCCCAACTCTCGGGAAAAGACGTCAGCCCTTCTGCTTATCTGTACCCATCACGATTTTGTAAACTTCTGTGAAGTTAGCCCTTAATCTAATCCTTTCCAGTGAAAACAGTCCCAGCCTATCCAGCCTCTCCTTATAGCTCAATCCTTCCATTTCCAGCAACATCCAGGTTAATCTCTTCTGAACCCTCTCCAGCTTAATGATATCAAGGTCAATAATATCAAAGTGAATAGTCAAGGTGTTTTCTAAGTGTACGGGGAGTCGAAAACTAGGGGACATAGGTTTAAGGTGAGAAGGGAAACATTTAAAAGCGACCTAAGGGGCAGCTTTTTCACCCAGAGGGTGGTGTGCCTATGGAATGAAAGGGCAGGATGACCAGACTGGACACAGTATTCCAGAAGGGGCCTCACCAATGTCCTGTACAACCTCAACATGACGTCCCAATTCTGATACTCAAAGGTCTGACCAATGAAGACAAGTGTGTTAAACACTTTCTTAACCACACTATCTATATGAGGTGCAAATTTTAAAGAATTATACCTGACGGCCTAGGTCTCTGTCCTACAACACTGCCAAAGGCCCTACTTTTAATTTTATAGGTCCTGCTCTTGTTTGATTTACCAAATCCAATACCTCGCATTAATCCAAACTAAACTCCATCTGCCACCCCTCAGCCCAGTGTGTGATATTACTGCCACCTCACCCTCTCCCTTCAATTTTAAAATGTCCATTCCTCTCCAGGTTTCCTGCACACTCTGGCCTTTTGTTTCACAAAGACTTGGGTAGCCTTGTGTGATTAGTGGGAGGAGGGACAGATTGCAGACACAGTCAGTGGGGAGGAGAGGCTGGACAGTTATCACCGGCCTGGTATCATTTCATGGCTTTAGGAAGTGGGTGGTCGCACGTTAGAGGTGGGTAATTCCGCTCGGTGCTTTGGGGCCAGAAATTAAGCTCTTCATCTCTGGTGTTCAGTAATAAATATCCATTTGAGACCCTTCACTGGGCAGAGTGTGTCTGCAGGATTTCTTTCCCTAATATTGCAGACAACAGGTAATAGCAATTAAAGCCGTTCATAGTTAATTTCGATAGCATAGCACATACACTCAATGTCCTTCAGTTGAGACAAATACCTTGCATTTTTTAACAATACAAAGCGTTTTTTGTAATTCAGTAATGGAAACCTGATTATAAGAAATAGGAGAAAGTGAGGACTGCAGATGCTGGAGATCAGAGCTGAAAAATGTGTTGCTGGAAAAGCTCAGCAGGTCAGACAGCATCCAAGGAGCAGGAGAATCGACGTTTCGGGCATAAGCTCTTCTTCTGGAATGAGGCTGGTGTGCCAAGCAGGCTAAGATAAAAGGTAGGGAGGAGGGACTTGGGGGAGGGGCGTTGGAAATGTGATAGGTGGAAGGAGGTCAAGGTGAGGGTGATAGGCCGGACACTGGCCTATCGAAGCTACACTGGCACCACGCCCCACCTTTTCCTCCGCTACATCGATGACTGTATCGGCACTACCTCGTGCTCCCACGAAGCGGTTGAACAGTTCATCCACTTTACTAACACCTTCCACCCCGACCTCAAATTCACCTGGACCATCTCAGAATCCTCCCTCCCCTTCCTAGACCTCTCCATTTCTATCTCGGGCGACCAACTCAACACGGACATTTTCTATAAACCAACCGACTCCCACAGCTACCTAGATTACACCTCCTCCCAACCTGCCCCCTGTAAAAACGCCATCCCATATTCCCAATTCCTTCGTCACCGCCGCATCTACTCCCAGGAGGACCAGTTCCAAAAACGTACAACCCAGATGGCCTCCTTCTTCAAAGACCGCAATTTCCCCTCAGACGTGGTTGACGATGCTCTCCACCACATCTCCTCCACTTCCTGCCCCTCCGCCCTTGAACCCCGCCCCTCCAATCGCCACCAGGACAGAACCCCACTGGTCCTCACTTACCAACCCACCAACCTCCGGATACATCGTATCATCCTTCGTCATTTCTGCCACCTCCAAACGGACCCCACCACCAGCGTTCTGGAAAGACCACTCCCTCCGCCACTCCCTCGTCAGGTCCACACCCCCAACCAACCCAACCTCCAGAGGAAGAACGCCTCATCTTCCACCTAGGAACCCACTAACCACAAGGGATGAATGTAGATTTCTCCAGCTTCCTCATTTCTCCTCTCCCCACCTTATCTCAGTCCCAACCCTCAGACTCAGCACCGCCTTCTTGACAAGCAATCTTCTTCCCGACCTCTCCACTCCCACCCCCTCTCTGGCCTATCACCCTCACCTTGACCTCCTTCCACCTATCGCATTCGCAAAGCCCCTCCCCCATGTCCCTCCTCCCTACCTTTTATCTTAGCCTGCTTGGCACACCAGCCTCATTATTGAAGAAGGGCTTATGCCCGAAACGTCGATTCTCCTGCTCCTTGGATGCTGTCTGACCTGCTGCGCTTTTCCAGCAACACATTTTTCAGCTCTGATTATAATAAATCCACACCGAGCTGAAAGCGGGTACAAAAATATGTCCCAAAATCTGTTTATGGTAATGTAGGGGGTAGTGTCCCTGCCTCTCAGTCAGTGCTCTGGATTTGATTCTAATTTCTGAACTTGTGTGGTAATGTTCCTAGCTCTGGACTAGAAGGCTTTGATTCAAGTCCTGCCTATTGCAGAGGTATGTCACAGCATGTCAGAACAGGCTGATGAGAAAACACACAGGAGAATAATGTTACAGCTTTACGGGTATTGCTGAGTGATGCTAGTGTCCCTACCTCCGGGCACAAAGGTCTGGGTGTAAAGCCCACAGACGTGTCTCAGGATACATTTGAACAAACTGATTAAAATGGATTTAGAATTGTGACTTGATGGAGAAGGAAGACGTGTCAGTATTGAATTTCAGAATTTATGCCCAGGATGACTGAAAGTCCAGCCATTCGTGTTGATTGGGGTCACATTTCGCAGCAGTAAAGGTTTATAAAATCAGAACGGTCATGGATAGGGTGAGTAGTCAGTGTTTTCCCCCAGGTTAGGGGTGTCAAGAACTATAGAGGATTGGTTGAAAGTGAGAGGGGAAAAGTTTTAATGAGGCCTAAAGGGCACCATTTCACGCAGAGGGTGGTGTGCGTATGAAATGAGCTGCCAGAGGAAGTGGTGGAGGCTGGTACATTCCTGAAGAAGGGCTTATGCCCGAAACGTCGATTCTCCTGTTCCTTGGATGCTGCCCGACCTGCTGCGCTTTTCCAGCAACACATTTTCAGCTCTGATCTCCAGCATCTGCAGCCTTCACTTTCTCCACAACTACAGCATGTAAAAGGCATTTGGATGCTGACAGACCTGCCGAGCTTTTCCAGCAATTTCTGTATTTCTTTAAAAAATGCATTCATTTTAACATTTTATTTTTTAATGACGCAGGGCCATGTAAACATATTTCAAATCAAACGAGACCATTTTTTGCTAAAAGTATGGCTCTGTGTATGACAGCAGCAATGATGCACCTACAGGAAACAGGGAATGTGATGGAGACATAGTTTGGACAATGTACAAGGAGACCTCTCATGATCCGATTTGGGAGAGGATGACATTACTGTGTGATTCAGCTCAAAAAGGGAGAAAATGTCATCTACCCGAGAAGGAATGGCCTATTGCACTCCCTCTCCTTCATTATTCCTCTTCACAGCAATGTGTGCGAGCTAAAAAAAACTGTACAGTCATCGTTACCATTCTAATTTTTATGGAATCACTGCAGTGTTGAAACAGGCCCTTCGGCCCAACAAGTCCATACCAACCTTCCCAACCCATTCCCTTATATTTACTCCTGACTAATTCACCTAACTTAGAAATCCCCGAACACTATAGACAATTTAGCATGACCAATCCACCGAACCTACACAGTTTGTGGTAGGAAACTGGATCACCCCTTAGAAGCTCATACAGAAAAGTGGAGAATGTGTAAACTCCACACAGTCACCCAAGGCTGGAATCGAACCCAAGTCCCTAGTGCTGAGGCAACAGTGCTAACGACCGTGCTGCCCTTTCGGTGATCACTGACCAGAATTCACTGGAATCTCCTCACTGCCTAAAGGGAATTAAGCCAAATCCAACTGTCCCAGGATGGAATCCCATTGCTAGCAGCTGTGTGAGTACAATATCTTCAGAAGCAGAATAGCGTTTTGGATAATCTCACAATTTTCCCTTTTGTCATGAGTTCCAATAATATCTGGACAGAGTTCTTTCAAGTTAAAAGTGTGTGTGTGTGTGTGTGTGGTTGTGTGTGTGTCTGTGTTTGTGTCTGTGTGTGTGTGTTTGTGTGTGCAGAAGCCCTGCTTTGTGCCAGGACTTCTCTATCATGCACACACCATCCTACAAGAGAATGTTTAGTGTGTATCATGGACTGAGCCTCATAAATGGAGAAGGGAGTAGTTTCTCTGGCCCTTACTCTCGTGGTGTGGGTCATGTACACTTTCCCTGGCCCCCAAATGTGTCCTCTCCTTACTGTATCTGTAGTTTCACCGTTGTGCAGAAGGTCTCTTTGTTCAACATGCATCTAGGCATCTGCTATGTGAAAATAAAACTTACATCTTGGACATCTGTAGCTTGCAACAGTTTGAAAATCCTATAACGTAGATCAGTTCTCTTCCTCAGCCCTCTTTTTCTAACTGTGAGATTCTTTCAGCAATTGTGTGAGTGAAAAAGCAACTGGAATACAGTCCTCTAATGATTAATTGCTCTTGTACGGGT
>NW_025212141.1:16874-18946 GCF_004010195.1 Chiloscyllium plagiosum
AGTTCACTGCATTTCATCATTTAGGTAAAGGAGTTAGATGTGAATATTGGGGCCATAGTTAGTAAGTTTACAGAAGACTACAGAAAGGTGGTGTAGTAGATTATCTCAGAGTACAACGAGACCACAATTAGATGGGACAAAGGGGCAAGGAGTGACAGTTGAAGTTTAATTTAGATAAATACGAGGTTTTGCATTTTGTGAACGCAAACCAAAGCAGAAATTTTACACTCATGGCAAGGCCCTAGAACGCATCTTGAAACAAAGGGACATAGGGCTGCAGGTACATTGTTCCTTGAAAGTTGAGTCGCAGGTAGACAGAGTGGGACAGAACACATTTGGCACATTTGCCTTAATCAGTCGGAGCATTGAGTATAGGAGTTGTGGTGGCATGTGCATCTGTACAGGATGTTGGTGAGACCACTTCAAGAATACTGCGTACAACTCAGTTTTCTGCAGAAATGACTTACACAGATGTCCCAGGTCTGGTAGTTTGAGCTTTAGGGAGAGGTTGATTAGATTGAGGTGCTTTCTCCTGGTGTGTCAGAGGCTGAGGGGTGACATTATAGAGGTTTATAAAACAAGCAGTGGCATGGATATTCTGAACAGCCACGTTCTGCTCCCCAGGGTAGGGGAGTCCAGAACAAGAGGGCATAGGCTGAAGGCAGGAGAGCGAATGATTTATAAGGGACCTGAAGATAAATGTTACACACAGAGAATGGTGTGTGTACGGAAAGTGCTGTCAGAGGAAGTAGTGAAGGCGGTTACAATCGCACATTTAAAAAGTATCTGATAGAGGAGGGATATTGGCCAAATGCTGGCAAATGGGACTGGATCAGATTTGATATCTGATCGTAGTGAACAGATTGAACTAACGGGTCTGTTTCCGTTCTGCATGACTCTCTGATTCTATAAGAAGGATGACGAATAATTCTGAATGGACCTTTCAAGTGGGAATTCTCTTCACTGGAAGTTTATTGTGCCGTTCACATTGATTGAAAGCTGCATGAGTTAAATATTTGACAGAGAAGTGAGTCATGCATAATAGGATATAGACAGGAAAATGGGGCTGAGACCACAACCTGATCAGCCACAATCTTAGTGCCTGGTGGAGAAGGCTCAAAGTATCTAATGACCCACTCCTACTCCTCAGTCCCATTTTTCTGTATTCCATTCAGCCCATCAAACCTGCTAGACAGGAACAGAAGAGACTATTCGGCCCTTCAAAACTGTCCCACATGCTTTGAGGTGATTTGGGAAATGTAATTGGAAAACCGAGGCACGGGTATGAAAGAGGCTCCTCATCTCTCTTCACAGAGCTTCCCCTATCTGCAACTTGTGCTTCATTTGTTGGTCATGTTTAGACCCAAATTCACTGAGAATACAGCCCCCATACCTCACCCAGAGATGGCTCACAGAATCCTCTGGTGTCCCCAACTGCAATATGCAATAACAGAGTATTCATGAAAATAACACCCACTAACTTTCCAATAAAAAAAATGAGAACATCAGAAACAGGGGCAGGTCGTTCACTCCCCAAGCCTGCCTTGTCCTTCACTAAGATCATGACTGATCTGCTCTCGGTCTGAAAACCTCTTTCATGCCCAATTCCTCATAGCCCTCACCTCTCTGACAGGTCAATATCCATCTACCTCCTCTTCAAATACTTTCAGTCATCTCGCTCCCCGAACACTCTTGAGAAGAGAAATCCTGACATTCAATACTACCTGTTTGAAGAAAACACTTGCTGCTCCTATACCATGTGGTGGTACTGGTGTGAACAAAAGAGGTTGACACAGGGGTTCAGGTAAAAATGACTGGCCCTGATATCAAGGCAGTCATTGACTTCTGTTGACATCAAGGAGTTTAATAAAACTGGACTTAATGGGAATCAGAGTAATCTCTCCAGTGTTTGGAGTCAAACATGGCACAAAGGTCATCATCTCAGTCGTGGGTCAGCTCTGTGGGTGATCCTCAGGGTAGCTTCCTCTTCGCAAACAGCTTCAGCTGCTTCATCAATATCTCCCCTCCCCACCCTCCCCACCATAAGATCAGAAGTGGGGATGGTCACTGAA
>NW_025212141.1:20822-25250 GCF_004010195.1 Chiloscyllium plagiosum
TCTCTCACAGCTCTACAGATTAAACACTCAGCTTCTTTACTCTATCCTCATGTTACCATCACCCGTGTCTGTGGTAAGGAGATCATTCCTTACAAAGGAGATCAAATCTGTACAGAGTGCTCCTAATACTCTGTCAGCAAGGCTCTACAACAGCAGGAAGATGGCTTTACTTATGTACTCGAATCATCTTACAATGAAGGATAGCATACCATTGTCTGCACCCATTACTTACACAGGGTTTGATTTGGAGCAGTCAGCATAGACTTGTGAGTGGGCGATCATGCTTCCCAAATTTGTTAGAGTTCTTTGATGAAGTGACGAGGAAGGTTGACGAGGACAGAATGGTAGACGTAGTCTCCATGGATTTCAGTAAGGCATTTGATAAGGTTTCATATGGTAGACTGCTCAGGAGGGTTACATTGCGTGGAATGCTGGGGGAACTGGCCAATTGGATACACAGTTGGCTTGTTGGTAGGAAGCAGAGGGTTTAGTGGTAGGATGCTTGTCAGACTGGAGGCTGGGTCCATTGCTGTTAGTTATCTATGATTATCTATGACTGCAGACACATAGACATGGGATAAAACTTTTCAATGATCTCTGAATCGGCCAAGCAAGACACTCTATTGTATCAAACTGTTCCGAGGTCTAAAGGATAAACCTGGACAGAACACCCGGCCCCAGCCTCAGTATCGGAAAAAGGGAATGGGAAACACAGCCCTGTTGACACTGCAGAGACCTCCTTCCTAACATCTGAGAGCTTGTAACAACATTTACTGAGCTTTCCCACAGACTGCACAGAAACATCAGGAATGGAGTAGGCCATACAGCACATTGAGCGTTCATGTTCAAACATCTCCACAATGCACTTATCCCACACAATGAATATATCCGTTAATGTGAGTAACCGTGGGAAGCTATAAATAGGAAGTATAGTAGTCCCTTTGGTCCACCGAGTTTGCTGCCCAATTCAATATAATGATGGCTTGCCCTTTATTTCCACACCGTTCTCCTGCTCTCCCACCATTCCTTTACTGTCTCTAAATCCGTATTTATATTCAGTGTCTTGGCTTCCAGGTTCAAGCCCATTCCCCAGGTTCACCAATCGCTGAGTGCAGACATTTATTCTCATCTCATTGCAGAATGGCCTGTCTGTATCTAATACTGTGGCCACTTGTTTTAGACACCACAGCCTGGGAATTATCATCCCTGCTTCCAATTTGTCTCGCCCTGTCAGAGTTTTATATATCTCAGTGAGATCTCCACCCATTTTCCTAAAGCCCATGGAATACAGGCCCAGTCGCCCCAAACTCTGTTCCTGCAACAAGCCTGTCACCCTAGAGATCGGTTTGGTCATCCTTCACTGCTCTCCCTCAATGTCAGGTTTGTCCTTTATTAGGTACAGAGACCAAAACTGCACACAATACTGCACAATGTTCGAGATGGGGTCTCACCAAGGCCCTGTACAGCTGCAGGAAGACACACTTACTCCTGGACCCAAATCCCCTTGGAATGAAGGTCAGCACATCATTGATCTTCCTAACTGCTTTCTGTTCCTGCAATATTGCTTTCAGTGACTGGTGTACAGGGAGATCCAGATCCTTTACAATGTTACAGCTCCCCACTTGATGGGTCTATGTACACTGGTCAGCGTTTCAATGCCATTCCCAGTATTGACTTCTGGGATCAGACCTCACTGTGCTGCAGGGACCTGGGAGGGTTGTGCAGAAGGAAACAACAAAAAGGAGCATGCGTCCCTTTGTAGATCAACATATTTCAAACAATCCCTTTTTGAACGATAGGCTTCCAATCTATTGTTCCCACCAAAGGGCACACCGCCACCTCTACCCACATTGCTCTCCATCTGCCATGTATTTGCCCATTCACTCCACTTGTCTTAGTCACCTTAAAGCTGTTTTACAACCTTCTCACCCACACACAATCCAATATCTTTTAGTTCTGTCAGCAGGTTGGGAAATATTGTATTTGATTCCTGCAACCAAATGTTTAATGGGTATTGTGAACAGTTGGGGCCTGAGCACCAATCTCTATGATATCCCAGCAACCTTCCTCTGTTATGTTTTTAAAAATAATATTTATTTCGTGAATCTGGGTGTGACTGACTGTGCCAGCATTTATTGCCTGTCCCTAGGTGCCCTTGAGAAGGTGGTGGTGAACTGCCTTAGAACATAGAACATAGAAAAATACAGCGCAGTACAGGCCCTTTGGCCCTCGATGTTGCGCCGATCCAAGCCCACCTAACCTACACTAGCCCACTATCCTCCATATGCCTATCCAATGGGTGATGGTCACGGTCTGGCAATTGTGTGGCGTGAATATTACTTGCCACTTGTCAGCCTGGATACCGTCCAGATCTTGTCGCATTTGGACATGGCCTGCTTCAGTATCTGAGGAGCCACAAATGTTGCTGAAAATTGTGCAATCATTGGCGAACATCGCCAATTCTGACCTTATAATAGAGGCAAGACCATTGATGAAGAAGCCCTGAAGATGTATGGGCCTAGGCCACTGCCCAAGCAACTCCGACAGTCTTGTCCTGGAGCTGAGTTAACTGGCCTTTATCAACCATGACCATCGTCCTACATGTCCGGTATGATTCTAACCAGTGGGGTGTTTGCCCCGGATACCCATTGATTCCAGTTTTGCTAAGGCCCCTTGATGCCACACTTGGTCGAAGGCAGCCTCGTTTTAAAGGGCTGTCACCCTCACCCCACCTCTGAAATTCAGCTCTTTTGTCCATGTTTGAATCAAGGTAATGAGATCAGGAGCTGAGTGACCCTGGTGGAGCCCAAACTGGGCTCATTGACCAGGTTATTGCTGAGCAAGTGCTGCTTAAAAGCACTGAGACCTTCCACCACTTTACTGATGATCGAGAGTAGACTGATGGAGTGGTAATTGGCCGGATTGGATTTGTTCTGCTTTTAATGCATAGGAGATACTTGGGGTAATTTTCGACGTAATCGGGGAAATGTCGTTGTAACTGTATTGGAACAGCTTAGCTAGGGCAGTGACAAGGTCTGGAGAACAACTTTTCAGTACTATTGCCAGAATGTTGTCAGGGTATGTACGCTCTGGGGTATCCAGTGCCTCCAACTGAATCTGGATTTCGCGTGGAGTGAATCAAATTGGCTGATGACTGGTAACTGAATTGCTGAGGACGACTGGAGGAGGCCAAGATGGATCATCCACTCAGCAATTCTGACTGAAGATTACTGCGAATGCATGAACGTTATCTTTTGTACTGAAGTGCTGGGCTCTTCCGTCATTAAGGATGGGGATACTTGTGGAATCTCCTCCTCCAATGACTTGTTTAATTGTCCATAACTATTCTCAACTAGATGTGGAAGGATTGCAGAGTTTAGATCTGAACCGTTGTTTGTGGGATGACTTAGCTCTGTCTATGACTTACTGCTTGCGCTGTTTGGCACACCGGTAGTCCTGGTTGGTGGCTTCACCAGGCTGACACCTCATTTTCAGGTATGCCCAGTGCTGCTCCTGCCCTCATGCACACTCCATTGAACCAAGGTTGATCCTCTGGCTTGATGGTAATTGTTGTGAGGGGGATATGCCAGGCCATGAGGTTGTGCGGGAGTACAATTCTGCTCCTATAGATGAACCACAGCACCTTATGGACACCCAGACTTGAGCTGCTAGATCTGTTTGAAGTCTGTCCTATTTAGCACCGTGATAGTACCACCCAAAATGGTAGAGGTTATTCTCAATGTGAAGGTGTGACTTTATCTCCACAATGACTATGTGGTGGTCACTCTTACCGATACTGTCATGGACAGATACTTCTGCAACTGGCAGATTAGTAAGGCTGTGGTCAAATATGTATTTTCCTCTTGTTGGTTCCTTCACCACCTGCCGCAGAACCTGTCTAGCAGTTATATCCTTTAGGACCCGGCCAGCTCGATCAGTAATTCTGTAGCTGAGATACTCTTGGAGGTGGACATTGAAATCCCCCACCCAGAGTACATCTTGCCTCCGTGCTACCCTTAGTGCTTACTACAAGTGTTGGTCAGCATGGAGGAGTACTCACTCATCAGTTGAGAGAGGCTGCTACATGATAATCAACAGGAGGTTTCCTTTCCCATGTGTAAACTAATGCTATGAGACTTCATGGGATACAGAGACACCGTTGAGGACTCCCAGAGCAATTCCCTTCCAACTGTATCCCACTGTGCCGCCACTTCTGCTTTGTCTGTCCTGCTGGTGAGAGAGGAGATATCCGGGGAAGGTGATGGGGTGTCAGGGATATAGTCATACTCACAGAATCATACCTTAAATGCAATGTCAGGCTGTTGCTTCACGCGTCTGTTTATTTCTATTCACTGTTTCCTGCCAGCTGTCCCATTCTAGAAGCATGTCCATATATTCGCCCCAATCCACTAAGATTTGATTTTACAA
>NW_025212142.1:0-3107 GCF_004010195.1 Chiloscyllium plagiosum
CTTTGAATGTGCCAGTCACTGTTGTCATCGAGATGAAAGGTGATAAGCAAAAGAATTCAGTCTCAGTGGCAAAATTATGAAGTATCCACAAGGCGAAGCAGAAAACCCGAACAATGACAGGAGCAACTCTGCTGTTGACATCACCGTGGTAAGAGTTACAAGTAACACTGCAACCAAGAGCTCACAGAGGAACATAAAATTCAGACTAAAGATAAACTGATGTCATAGAGTTGGAGTCATAGAGATGTACAGCATGGAACAGTCGGTCAAACTCGTCCATGTCGACCAGATATCCCAACCCAATATAGTCCCACCTGCCAGCACCCAGCCCATATTGCTCCAAGCCCTTCCTATTCATATACCCATCCAAATGCCTTTTAAATGTTGCACTTAAGTAGCCTCCACCACTTCCTCTGACAGCTAATTCCATACACATACTACCCCCTGTATGAAAAGGTTGCCCTGAGGTCTCTTTTATATCTTTCCCCTCTCACTCTAAACCAATGCCCTCTAGTTCTGGATTCCCCACTCAGGGAAATGACTTTGTCTATTTACCCTATCCATGCCCCTCACAATTTTATAAACCTGTATAAGGTCACACCTCAGCCTCCGACACTCCAGGGAAAACAGCCCTAGCCTATTTAACTTTTCCAATAGCTCAAATCCTCCAACCCTGGTAACATCCTTGTAATCTTTTCTGAACCCTTCAAGTTTGACAATATCTTTCCAATATGAATGAGACCAGAATATTCCAACAGTGGCCTAACCAATGTCCTGTACAGCTGCAACATGACTCCTGTTCTCAATACTCCGACCAATAAAGGAAAACATACCAAATGTCTCGTTCATTATCCTGTCAACCTACAACTTCACTTTTATGGAGCTATGAACCTGCACTCCAAGGTCTCTTTGTTCAGCAACACACCCTAGGACTTTCCCATTAAGTGTACGAGTCCTGTTAAGATTTGCTTTCCCAAAATGCACCACCTCACATTTATCTAAATTAGACACCATCTGCCACTTCTCAACCCATTGGCCCATCTGATCAAGATCCTGTTGTAATCTGAGATAACCTTCTTTGCTGTCCACTATACCTCCAAATTTGGTGTTATCTGCAAATTTACTAACTATACTCTTTTGCTCACATCAAAATCATTTATATAAATGACAAAAAGTAGTGGACCCAGCACCAATCCTTGTGGCACTCCACTGGTCACAGGCCTCCAGTCTGGAAAACAACCCTCCACCACCACCCTCTGTCTTCTACCTTTGAGCTAATTCTGGATCCAAATGGCTAGTTCTCTCTGTATTCCATGAGATCTAACCTTGCTTACCAGTCTCCCATGGGGAACCTTGTTGAATGCCTTACTGAAGTCACATCTACTGCTCTGCCCTCATCAATCTTCTTTGTTACTTCTTCGAAAACTTAATCATGTTTGTGAGACATGATTTCCCATGCACAAAGTCATGTTGACTATCCCTAATCACTCCTTGCCTTTCCAAATACATGTACATCCTGTCCCTCATGATTCCCTCCAACAACTTGCCCACCACTGAGGTCAGGCTCACTGGTCTATAGTTCCCTGGCTTGTCCTTATCGCTTTTCTTAAACAGTGGCACCATGTTAACCAACCACCAGTCTTCCGGCACCTCACCTGTGACTATCGATGATACAAATATCTCAGTAAGAGGCCCAGCAATCACTTGCCTAGCTTCCACAGAGTTCTCGGGTACATCTGATCAGGTCCTGGGGATTTATCCACTTTTATGCGTTTCAAGACAAGCACTTCCTCCTCTGTAATCTGGACATTTTTCAAGATGTCACCATCTATTTCCCTACATTCTCTATTTTCCATATCCTTTTTCCACAGTAAATACTGATGCAAAATATTCATTTCGTATCTCCCTGTCTCCTGCGGCTCCACAGAAAGGCCGCTTTGCTGATCTTTGAGGGGCCCTATTCTCTCCCTAGTTACCCTTTTGTCCTTAATATATTTGTAAAAACCCTTTGGATTCTCTTTAATTCTATTTGCCAAAGCTGTCTCATTGCCCTCCTGATTTCTCTCTTTAGTATCGTCCTAATGCCTTTATACTCGTCAAAGTATTCACTCGACTTATCCTGTCTATACCTGACATATGCTTCCTTATTTTTCTTAAACTCTCATCCAGCATTCCCTATACCTACCAGCCTTTCCTTTCACCCTGACAGGAATATACTGTCTCTGGACTCTCATTATCTCATTTCTGAAGGCTTCCATTTTCCTTTGCATGCAACATCTGCCCACAATCAGCTTTTGAAAGTTCTTGCCTAATACCGTCAAAATTGGCTTTTCTCTAATTTAGAACTTCAACTTTTAGATCTGGTCTATCCTTTTCCATCACTATTTTAAAACTAATACAATTATGGTCGCTGGTCCCAAAGTGCTCCCCCACTGACACCTCAGTCACTTGCTCTGTCACTCTTATTTCCCAAGAGTAGATTAGGGTTTGCACCTTCTCCAGTAGGTACATCCACATACTGAATCAGAACATTTTCTTGTACACACTTAACAAATTCCTCTCCATCTAAACCCTTAACACTATGGAAATCCCAGTCAATGTTTGGAAAGTTAAAATCCTCTGTCATAACCACCTTATTATTCTTACAGATAACTGATATCTCCTTAACAAATTTGTTTCTCAATTTCCCTCTGACTGTTTGGGAGTCTATAATACAATCCCAATAAGCTGAATGAGTACTTTTCTTCAGTATTTACGAACGAGAGGACCGTATTGTTGAAGAGGAGAGTGTGAAACGGACTGGTAAGCTAGAGGAGAGGTTAGGAAGGAAGATGTGTTGGACATTTTGAACAACTTGAGGATAGACAAGTCCCCCGGACCTGATGGGATATATCCTAGGATTATGTGGGAAGCAAGAGAGGAAATTGCAGTTCCGTTGGCAATGATCTTTTCGTCTTCACTGTCAACGGGGGTGGTACCAGGGGACTGGAGAGTGGCGAATGTTGTGCCGCTGTTCAAAAAAGGGAATAGGGATAACCCCGGGAATTACAAGCCAGTTAGTCTTACTTCGG
This sequence comes from Chiloscyllium plagiosum, assembly GCF_004010195.1. Classification (NCBI taxonomy): domain Eukaryota; kingdom Metazoa; phylum Chordata; class Chondrichthyes; order Orectolobiformes; family Hemiscylliidae; genus Chiloscyllium; species Chiloscyllium plagiosum. The sequence goes on from NW_025212142.1 coordinate 3,072, forward strand.
TGGTAGGCAAAGTAATGGAAAGGGTACTGAGGAATA
>NW_025212142.1:4156-23916 GCF_004010195.1 Chiloscyllium plagiosum
TTGGAACGGTGAAGGATGAGGGGTGACTTGATAGAGGTTTATAAGATGATCAGAGGAATAGAAGGAGTAGACAGTCAGAAACTTTTTCCCCGGGTACAACAGAGTGTTACAAGGGAACATAAATTTAAGGTGAAAGGTGGAAGGTATGGGGAGATGTCAGGGGTGGGTACTTTACCCAGAGAGTGGTGGGGGCATGGAATGCGCTGCCTGTGGGAGTGGTAGAGTCAGAATCTTTGGTGACCTTTAAGGGGCAATTAGATAGGTACATGGATGGGTGCTTAAGCTAGGACAAATGTTCGGCACAACATCGTGGGCCGAAGGGCCTGTTCTGTGCTGTATTGTTCTATGTTCTATGTTCTATGTTCTATGATCGTCCCTTTCTTATTTCTCAGTTCCACCCAAATAACTTCCCTGGATGTATTTCGGGAATATCCCCCCTCAGTACAACTGTAAAGCTATCCCTTATCAAAAACACCACACCACCCTCCTCTCTTGCCTCCCTTTCTATCCTTCCTGTAGTGTTTGTATCCTGGAACATTAAGCTGCCAGTCCTGTCCATCCCTGAGCCATGTTTCTGTAATTGCTATGATATCCCAGTCCCATGTTCCTAACCATGCCCTGAGTTCATCTGCCTTCCCTGTTAGGCCCCTTGCATTGAAATAAATGCAGTTTAATTTATTAGTCCTACCTTGTTCTCTGCTTTGTCCCTGCTTGCCCTGACTGTTTGACTGGCCTTTGTTCTCGACTGTACCAATCTCAGATTGAAATCTTTCCTCACTACCTTCCTGGGTAACCCCACCTCACTAGTTTAAATCCTCCCGAGCAGCTCTAGCAAATCTCCCTGCCAGTATATTAGTTCCCTTCCAATTTAGGTGCAATCCATCCTTCTTGAACAGGTCACTTCTACCCCAAAAGAGCTTCCAATGATCCAAAAATGTGAATCCTTCTCCCATACACCAGCTCCTCAGCCATGCATTCATCTGCTCTATCCTCCTATTTTTACCCTCACTAGCTCGTAGCACTGGGAGTAATCCAGATATTACTACTCTTGAGGACATCCTTTTTCAGTTTCTGTTTAACTCTGTAATCTCCCTCAGAACCTCAACCTTTCTCTTCCTGTGTGTCATTGGTTCCAATTTGTACCATGACCTCATGCTGGCGCCTCTCCCTCTTGAGAATATTCTGCACCCTCTCTGAGTTATCCTTGATCCTGGCACCAGGGAAGCAACACACCATTCTGATTTTTCGCTGCTGGCCACAAACATCTGTCTGTGCCTTGGACTAGAGAGTCCCCTAACACAATCGATCTCATGAAACAGGATGTATGCCTCATTGCATTAGAAGCAGTCTCAATACCAGAAACCTGGCTGTTCGAGCTACGATCACCTGAAAATCCATCACCCCCCACATTTTCCAAACAGCATAATTGTTTGAAATGGGGATAGCCACAGAAGACTCCTGCATGAACTGTCTACCTCTCTTACCTTTCCTGGAGTTAACCCATCTCTGTGACTGTATCCCCCTTCTTATAACTGACATCCATCACATCTCCTTATTCTTGTAACTACCTCATTGCCTCTAACTCTCTCTCCAACTGATCCATTTGATATGATAGGATTCGCAACCAATGGCATTTATTACAGATATAATCCTCTCCCTAAACTCCCACATCGGACAAGAAGAGCATATCACTCGACTAAAGGCTATTTTTGTTTCTTTCAGTCTACAGACCTAGGAAATAGTACGGTCTTATTCCTCTACAAAATACTGCTCCAGGTTAAATTAATGCTTATGGCTTATTTTTAAGGTTTAATCAAGAGACATATCTCAATAAAACATATAATCAAGAATGAACCACTTTACTCACTACTGCAGACTTACTGCAAGGCCAGGCTTAAAATATCCACTTATCTGTTTCTGTGCTATGACCTCTCCCAAACAGGTTCCTCCAAGATCAGTTTTGAATTTCACTGTTTGCCAATATTCCCAGATGCGCTCCGATGTCTAGCGATACATGAATCCAACAGCAACTGTGCAGGTTCACTGCCTGTCAGTCAGCAATATGGGTTCTGTCTCTCTCTCTCTCTCTCTCTCTCTCTCTCCTGCACTGACCTCACCATGTGCTGCCTTTGTCTGTTCGTCTCCCTTTTAAAAGTGCTGTTGTTTTGACTTTTTTTTCTCCAATGTTCCAAAACAATGCAACAGCATATAAAACAATAATTGCTGTTTCTGGAATTTGAGGAAATCATCTCCAACACATAAAATTCCTCAAAAAAGAAGCAGCTGTTACAACCAGAAATGTTTCCCGTCCTCCATCAGGTTGTTGGAGCAGCACTCCGAAAGCTAGTGCTTTCAAATAAACCTGTTGGACTATAACCTGGTGTAGTGTGAGTTTTAACTTTGTATAAGCCAAGCAAGAACAATATCGTGGAGGAAAGGAAGAAATGTGTTCAAAAACGATCACTAACTGATTGAGGCCAGAGTGTAGGGTATAAAAATTATTGTGGAGAACACCACAAGAAAGAAATGTAAACATGCCCAGCCTGGGGAAAGCAATGCTCTTCTCCTTTGGTTCTCCTGTGGGATGTGGGCAGCATTGGCGATGCCAGCAGTTTTTGCCCATCGCTAAATGCCTTGAACTGAGGGGCTGTTGGATCATTCCAGCAGCCATTTAAGAATTAACAACATTACAGTTGAGAGAAAGTGAGGACTGCAGATGCTAGAGATCAGAGTCAAGATCAGAGTGGTGATGGAAAAGGACAACAGGTCAGGCAGCATCTGAGGAGCAGGAAGATCGACATTTCGGGCAGGATCCCTTCATCAGGAATCATTCCAGTAGATCTCAAGTCACATGTCAGCCAGACCAGGCAATCAGGCTGAGCTGCCTTCCTTAGTGACACCAGTGAACCAGTGAGTTTTACAACAATCAGTTTTCATTTCATGGTCAAGAAGACGGAGATTAATTTTCAATTCCACACTTTAGTCATTGAATTTAAATTCCACCAGGTATTGTGGTAAGATTTGAGCTGTATCCATGTGCTTTTCAATTACTAGTCCCCTGGCGTTACTTCCACACCATAGAACTCGACCTACCCTTGAGAAATAATGCAGGACAGGGGATGGAGGTGACAGTGGAGGAGCACTTGGGACCAGTGACCATAGTTGAGTTAATTTTAAAATAGTTATGGAGAGGGACAAAACCGGTCCACAGGTTCAAGTTCTAAACTGGGGCAAGGCAAATTTTTTATGGAATTACCCAGCCTGTCATCAGAACGGAAAAACTCTGTTCCCAGAAAAATCCTGATAAGTCTCTCCTGTGCCCTCTCCAGCTTAATAATATCCTTCCTATAACAGGGCAACTAGAACTGGATGCAGTACTCTAGAAGAGGCCTCACCAACAAAGGAACAAATCCAGCAGATACACACATGGTATTTCTCGAATGGAGAAACAAAACTATTGAAGCATGGAGAATAGCCCAGTACAAAGACTGATATCATTCATGTACAAACAACTCTCCCAATAGCAAAAGGACGAGTGAACTCAGACGTAGTGACAAAACCACGATGAAATGGCAGAAAATCACATTTCATTTTGATGTGAGCACTGCCGGAACTGAGCATCGGACAGTCAGTCAGGGAACAAACACTGAGCACGCTCAACAAGAGTCAGCCCAAATGGCACTTTGGGACTTTATGGACCAGTTGTCACCAAGATGATGAAATAATGGGATTCAACAACTCGATACACTGTCACATCTGCACTACTGGAGAAACTGGTCTCAACTGGATGTGGCCAATCAGGGAGATATGAAGTCACCATCGGCACAGTCCACAGATCAACCAACAGGCTCCAAGGCCCACAATAAACCAACAAGAAATGGAGAACCAAAAGCTGCCACAGGAACAAGTAATACACATGGGAATGACACTCCACATGGAACTCTAACCCTAACCCTAACCCTAACCCTAGCCTAACCCTAGCCCTAACCTTTATTACTAGGGAAGAGATTGAGGTGCCTTTGGCAATGATCTTCGCATCGTCACTGAATGCTGGAGTAGTGCCAGATGATTGGAGGGTGGCAAATGTTAATCCCTGTTTCAAGAAAGAGATTAGGGATAATCCTGGGGATTAAAGACCAGTCAGTCTTACATCTGTAGTGGGCAAAGTATTGGAGAGGATTCTGAGAGACAGGATTTATGGTTACTTGGAAAAACCACAGTTTGATTAGAGATAGTTAGCATGTTTTTGTTCAGGGCAGGTCATGCCTCACAAACCTAATTGAACTCTTTGAGGATATGACAAAACACATTGATGAGGGTAGAGCAGTGGATGTGGTAGACATGGATTTTAGCAAGGCATTTGATAAGGTACTCCATGGTAGGCTCATTCAGAAAGTATGGAGGCATGGGGTACAGAGACATCTGGCTGTCTGGATACAGAATTGGCTGGCTCATAGAAGACTGGGAGTAGTATTAGATGGAAGATATTCAGTCTGGAGCTTGATGATCAGTGGTATTCCATAGGGATCGGTTCTGGGACCTCTGCTCTTTGTGATTTTAGAAATGACTTGGATGAAGAAGTAGAAGGGTGGGTTAGTAAGTTTTCGGCTGACATGAAGATTGGTGGAGTAGTGGATAATGTGGACCACTTTTGTAGATTGCAACTGGACATTGATAAGATGCGGAATTGGGCTGAGAAGTGGCAGATTGAGTTCAATCTGGAAAAGTGTGAGGTGTTTCACTTTGGAAGTTCAAACTTAAATGCAGAATACAGGTTTCTTGGCAGTGTGGAGGAACAGAGGGATCTTGTGGTCCATGTCCATAGATCCCTCAAATTTGTCACCCAAGTTGATAGGTTTGGTAAGAAGGCGTATGGTGTGTTGGCTCTCATTAGCAGGCAGATTGCATTTAAGAGTTGTGAGGTTATGCTGCAGCTCTATGGGGCCCTGGGTAGACCACACTTGGAATATTGTGTTCAGTTCAGATCCTCTCATTATAGGAAAGATTTGGAAGCTTCAGAGAAGGTGCAGAGAAGATTACCAGGGTGCTGCCTGGACTGGAGTTTCTTCTGAAGGAAAGCTGAGGGAGCGAGGGCTTTTCTCATTGGTGTGAGGTAGAATTTGCGGTGACTTGATAGAGGTGTACAAGATGATGAGAGGCATTGATAGAGTAGATAGCCAGAGATAGCTGAGATAGCCAGAGAACAGATAGCCAGAGCAGATAGAAATGCCTATCATGAGGGGGCATAACTTTAAGGTGATTGGAGGAAGGTTTAGGGGAAATATCAGAGGTAAGTTCTTTACACTGAGAGTGGTGGGTGCATGGAATGCACTGCCAGCAGTGGTAGTAGAGTCAGATACTTGAGGGAAACTTAAGTGACATAGGTGCATGGAAGATAGTAAAATGAAGGATATGTTGGTTAGTCTGATCATAGAGTGGATAAGGGATCAGCACAACATTGAGGACTGAAGGGCCTGTACTGTGCTGAACTGTACTGTTCTATGTTTGATTTCCTATTCTGAACTCTCCTGCATCTGAAAGATGGAACCACATTCAACCCTGCTCATCTCCTCCTTGTTTAACATACTACAAAAGCTGTTACAGGTAGAAGATCCTTTATCCGAACATCTAAAAACCAAAAAGCTCTGAAATCCGAAGGTTTTTTGTGAAGTTTCTTTTCATTAACAAGGTTGTTTGGCGAGCAAACAGTTAGCCTAAGTCGACACCCACTTGATGCGTGTCACTCACATGCGACATGGGGGGCGTGGCCAAACATGTTCTTAGTTAGAAGTCTGCTTCTCTGGTAAGATTTTAAAAAATGTCACCATCAAACTGTCAGTATTTTGAAAACCGAAAAATTCAGAATTCTGAAAAACAGCTGGTCCCGAGCATTTCGGATAAAAGATCTTCTACCTGTATAATCTACTTTTTATGTTACTTGCTATTTTAAATTCATATTACATTCTTTTTCTTTATCAATGTATTCATACTGGAGTCCTAGAGTCACCAAGTCAGACCTCTCAGTCCAAGTCCTCAATTCTGACCAGGTTTCCCAAACTTAGCTAATCCCATTTTCCTGCTTTTGGCCCAAATCTCTCTGAACCTTTCCTCCCAATCTACCTGTCCAAATGTCTTTAAAATGTTGTAATTGTACTTGGCTCCACCACTTCCTCTGGCAGCTCTTTCCATATGTGCCCCACCCTCCGTGTGAAAATGTTGCCCCTCAGGTTCCTATTCAATCTTTCCCCTCTTATCTTAAACCAAACCCCCTGAGTTTTGAACTCCTCTACCCCGGGCAAAGACTATGGCTATTTGCTTTTTCTCCCCATGTCATGATTTTGTAAATCTGTATAAGGTCCCCCCTTAGCCTCCTTAGCCTATCCAACTTCTCCTTGTAAGTCAACCCTTTCAGTCTTGGTGACATTCTTGTCAATCTGTTTGCACACTTTCCAGTTTAATAACATCCTTCCTATTGCAGGGTGACCAGAATTGTACACAGAACTCCAAATGTGGTCTTACCAATGCCTTGTACTGCTGTAATATGACATCCCAACCCTGTACAATGTTCTGATCGATGAAGGCAAGTGTGCCAAATGCCTTCTTGATTTGGAGATGCTGGTGTTAGACTGAGGTGGACAAAGTTAAAAATCACACAACACCAGGTAATAGTCCAACGGGTTTATTTGGAAGCACTAGCTTTCAGAGTGCTGCTCCTTCATCAGATGGTTGTGGAGCAGGATCCTCAGACACAGAATTTCTAAAAAAGATTAGTGTTACGCAGCTGAAATGATATATTGACAAACAAATTGTTTCAGTTGCATGACACTATAATCTTTTGCTCTATCTTCTGTATGTTATGATCCCGCTCCACAGCTACCTGATGAAGGAGCAGCGCTCCAAAATCTTATGCTTCCAAATAGACCTGTTGTACTATAACTTGGTGTTGCGTGATTTTTAAAAATGCCTTTGTCACCACCCTGTCTACCTGCGATGCCAATTTCCAAGAATTATATACCTGCACCCCTAGATCTCTCTCTGTTCAACAACATTCCACAGAGCACTACCATTAATTGTTTAAGTCCTGCCCTGGTCAGTCTTCCCAAAATGCAACACCTAGCTTTTATTGAAATTAAACTCCACCTGTCATTCCTTGGCACACTGGCCCAGTTGATCAAAGCTGCACTGTACTCTTAGTTAACCTTCTTCACTATCCACTGTACGATCAATGTTTGTGTCATTTGTAAACTTACTGATCATACCTCTTATATTCTCATTTAAATCATCTATATAAATGATGAGCAACATTGCTCCCTGCTCTAATCCTTACGGCACACCATTGGTCACAGGCCTCCAGTTAGAAGAACAACCCTCTACCACAACCCTCTGTCTCCTACCGAAAGCCATTTTTTGTATTCAATTGACAAGCTCGCTCTGGATCCGATGTGACCTAACCTTACTGAACAGTCTACCATGCACAACCCTGTGGAAGGCCTTGTGAAAGTTCACGGAGACAACGTCTACTATTCTACCTCTATCTGTCTTCTTGGTTAACTCTTCAAAAAACTTGATCAAATTTGTGAGATGATTTCCCATATACAAAGCTATGCAGACTATCCCTAAAAAGCCCTTCCCTTTTGAAATGCATGTAGGTCCTGTCTCTGAGAATCCCCTCCAACAACCTGCCCATCATTGACATCAGGCTCACTGGTCTCTGGTTCCACAGCTTTTCCATCCAGTCTTTCTTATAAATGGCACAAAATCAGCTCCCCTTCAGTCTTCCTGCATCACACCCGTGGCTGTGGATATTACAAATATCTCTGCTTGATATCTCACCCCACAATTTCTTCCTTAGCCTCACACAATGTCCTCAGATACACTTAGAGTCATAGAGTCATAGAGATGTACAGCACGTAAACAGACCCTTTGGTCCAACCTGTCCATGCCGACCAGATATCCCAACCCAATCTAGTCCCACCTGCCAGCACCCGGCCCATATCCCTGCAAACTCTTCCTATTCATATACTCATCCAAATGCCTCTTAAATGTTGCAATTGTACCAGCCTCAACCACATCCTCTGGCAGCTCATTCCATACGCGTACCACCCTCTGCGTGAAAAGGTTGCCCCTTAGGTCTCTTTATATCTTTCCCCTCTCACTCTAAACCTATGCCCTCTAGTTCTGGACTCCCTGACCCCAGGGAAAAGACTTTGTCTATTTATCCTATCCATGCCCCTCATGATTTTGTAAGGGGTTTTGTGTGTGTGTCTGTGTGTGTTTGGGGGGTTTTGTGTGTGTGTCTGTGTGTGTTTGGGGGGTTTTGTGTGTGTGTCTGTGTGTGTTTGGGGGGTTTTGTGTGTGTGTCTGTGTGTGTTTGGGGGGTTGTGTGTGTGTGTGTGTTTGGGGGGGTGTGCGTGAAATTGCAGGGTTATTTCCCAAACAAATACTCTGAAGCTGGAAGCGCCTGTTGGCTTTCCCTTGCCTTGCAGACAAACGCAGAACTAGCCGTTTTTCCAAATGCATCTTTCGAGAAAAACAAAACACACAAAAACAGCCAACACAACAAAGCGAACATGCCTCACTCCCTTCCCCCCACCTCCTCCAGACCCCGGACAGTGCGGTGCAAACAGACCCCATCAGAGCAAGGCTTTGGGCGAGTCAATCTCGCTTCACATGCCCCTCACCTGCCCGAGACTCACTGCAGGCAGGACGTATCGCAGGTCGTTCAGCCTCGGGTCCAGCGGACCTTGACTCACCTGTCCCTGGGGCTGCAGGAAAAATAGCCCCGCACCCCCAAGAATGCAGCTTAAAACCCGACTCTGGTGGGACTCGAACCCACAACCTTTGAATGCCTTCAACAGCCTCAGACTAGAAGTCCAACGCGCTATCCATTGCGCCACAGAGCCTCTTGCGACGCCCCTGCTCTATATGCTTCCTATGATGATGCTAAAAATCACATAACACCAGGTTATAGTCCAACAGGTTTAATTGGAAGCACTAGCTTTCGGAGCGATGCTCCTTCATCAGATGGTAGTGGAGGGCTCGATCGTAACAGAATTTATAGCAAAAATTTGCAGTGTGATGTAACTGAAATTATACATTGAAAAATTGGTTGTCTGTTAAGTCTTTCATCTGTTAGAATACAGTGATAGTTTCACTTCTTTCATGTGTAAATCACAAAACCTTTTCTTTAAAGTTGCATTCTCGGGTTAGCTGTTAACAATGGTGATAGATAGACAATATGTTGAAGGTGTTAGCCCCCTGTGTTCTCTGTCTATGACCTGATGTTTAGATTGATTCCAATCTAAAAAGTGAGATAACAGAGTGTGTGTATGCTCATGTCCCTCTGTATACACACACTGTGATCAGTCCCTCTGTGTACACACTGTGATCATGTCCCTCTGTATACACACACTGTGATCATGTCCCTCTGTATACACACACTGTGATCAGTCCCTCTGTATCCACACACACTGTGATCATGTCCCTCTGTATACACACACTGTGATCAGTCCCTCTGTATACACACACACTGTGATCAGTCCCTCTGTATACACACACTGTGATCAGTCCCTCTGTATACACACACTGTGATCATGTCCCTCTGTATACACACACTGTGATCAGTCCCTCTGTATACACACACACTGTGTCAGCCCTCTGTATACACACTCTGTGATCAGTCCCTCTGTATACACACACACTGTGTCAGCCCTCTGTATACACACACTGTGATCAGCCCTCTGTATACACACACACTGTGTCAACCCTCTGTATACACACACTGTGATCAGCCCTCTGTATACACACACACTGTGATCAGTCCCTCTGTATACACACACACTGTGATCAGTCTCTCTGTATACACACACACTGTGATCAGTCTCTCTGTATACACACACTGTGATCAGTCTCTCTGTATATACACACACACTGTGATCAGTCTCTCTGTATACACACACGCTGTGATTACAACATGGGTGCTGGGGAAAATATAAGCCCTACCACATGTGGTAGTGTGGGGGTAAAGTTCAAAAAAAAGAGAAAGAAAAGAAAATGTAAAGCTTTGTTTTGCGAACAATACAGGCAGATCACATGGTTAAGTAGCATAGAGAAGTACATGATGGGTAAACAGCGACAAAAACAAAAACACAGGGACAGGCCAATGTTCAGAGTTTGTGAGTCCATTCAGTATTCTAACAACAGGAGGGTAGAAACCGGCTGGTGCGTGTGTTCAGGCTTCTGTATCCTCTCCCCGATGGTAGAGGTTGTAGAAAACCATTGTCAGGGTGGGGGTGGATCTTTGAGAATGCTGGCGGCCTTCCCTTGACAGCGGGGCCTGGTGGATGGATGCTATAGATGGGAGGTAGGCCTCTGTGATTGTCCGGGCCGAGTTCACCACTCTCTGTAACCGTCTCCGACCTTGAATGGTACAGTTGCCATACCAGGTAGTGATACATCCAGACAGAATGCTCTCAATGGCACACTGATACTGCCATTTGTAAACAACGCAAAACGTCACGGCCTGGATTGTTTCTGGGCTCCATGCACCCCTGCGAGGGAAGATGTGACTTTTGAGAGTTGTTTTCTTTAACTCTGGCAGGATGGCTGGGGTGGGGGAGGTCGGGGAGGTGGTGAAAAAGGGGCAGTGCTGACTTGTGGAACTCTCCTTCTTAAACTGGAACGATTCCGAGAGACACTAGCAAGTTTGAGTGACAATTCTGAGAGAGAGAGAGAGTTAAATAAGTCTGCTGAGAGAGTGATAAGGTGTTGTAAATATTCTTGAAGAGAGAATATAATGGAATGAGGAGCAGTCCCGCCAGTCTCTTTTGTCATTCGATACAATTTCACCTCTTGAAGGTGCCAATGTTGGACTGTGATGTACCAAGCTCTGTGGCACAATGGATAGCGTGTTGGACTTCTAGTCTGAGACTGTTGAAGGTATTCAAAGGTTGTGGGTTCGAGTCCCACCAGAGTTGGGTTTTAAGCTGCATTCTTTGGGGTGCAGGGCTATTTTGGGGTGATTCAGTGGTTAGCACTGCTGCCTCACAGCGCCAGCGACCCAGCTTCGATTCCGGCCTGGCGTGGTGTCTGCACATTCTCCCTGTGTCTGGGTGCGATGTGCAGGTCAGGCAAATTGGCCATTCTAAATTGCCCACAGTGTTAGGTGCATTCGTCAGAGGGAAATGGGTCTGGGAGGGTTACTCTGCGGAGGGTCAGTGTGGACTCATTGGGCCGGAGGGCCTGTTTCCATACTGTAGGGAATTTAAAATTTATAGTCCAGCAGCTTTATTTGGAAGCAGCAGCTTTCGGAGCACTGCTCCTTGGTTGTAACTGATTTCATCTTGGCCTCGTGTTCACTTTCCAACCTGCGCTCCATAACCTTTCAACTAACTGTAACTCAACAAAGGAATGTAGCAAATAGGCATAAGTCTAGCCCACTGTACACTTGGACCCTGCTCTGCCATCTTTATGGCTGATCATCAATACCCCAATCCGACCTTGCCCCACGTTCCTCAATCTTTTAATCACAAGATCTATATCTACTTTCTTTTTGAAAACACACAATGTTTTGGTCTCAACCCTATCTGTTGAATTTCACCACTCTCTGAGGAAAGAAATTGCCTCTAGTCTCAACTCTAAAAGTTTCACCCTTAAACTCTGGTGCGGCTGTATTGCATACAGTTCTGGTCACTGCATTATAGGAAGGATGTGGAAGCTTTGGAAAGGGTGCAGAGGAGATTTATAAGGTGTAGCCTGGTATGGAGGGAAGGTCTTCGAAGAAAAGGCTGAGGGACTTGAGGCTGTTTTCGTTAAAGAGAAGAAGGTTGAGGGGTGACTGCGTATAATATAATCAGAGGGTTAGATAGGGTGGACAGTGAAAGCCTTTTCCTTCTGCTGGCACGAGGTCACATAGCTTTAAATTGAAGGGTGATAGATATAGGACAGATGTCAGAGGTAGCTTCTTTACTCAGAGAATAGTAGGGGCATAGAACACACTGCCTTGCTGAGGGAGGGAGAGGACTGGCAGCTCAATGTTCCAGGGTAGAGATGCACATGGAAGGATAGAAGGAGAGGCAAGAGAGGAGGGAAAATGCCTTTTTTTGATGAAGGATAACAATGCGACAATACTTGGAGAGGATTGAGGGATCATCCAGTGAAGCTCTGTGGCTGGAATTGCAAAAATAAAAGAGGGTGATCACTTTGATGGGATTGTACATTAGGCCCCCAATAGTCAGCGGGAAATTGAGCAACAAATATCTCGGGAGGTCACAGATAGTTGTAAGAGGAATCGGGTTGATATGGAGGTGCCGGTGCTGGACTGGAGTGGACAAAGTTAAAATCAAAACAACACCAGGTTACATGTCCAACCGGTTTATTTGGAAATACTAGTGCTGGAAGACTTGGAGAGTAACTACTAGAGGGGCATAGGTTTAGGGTGAGAGGGGAAAAATTTAAAAGGGATCTAAGGGGCAACTTTTTCACGCAGGGGTGGTACAGGTATGGTATGAGCTGCCAGAGGAAGTGGTAGAGGCTGGTACAATTACAACATTTAAAAGGCATTTGGATGGGTATATAAATAGGAAGGGTTTAGAGGGATATGGGCCAAGTGCTGGAAAGTGGGACTAGATGAAGTTAGGATATCTGGTCAGCATGGGCGGGTTGGACAATTGTGCTGTACATCTCTATGACTCTAATGTTGTGCTATTATTTAAAAAGATTGCAAGGAAAGGCCAGGGAGTTGGAGGGGATTCTGAGAGAGATGCTACGTGCATTTGGAAAGGTAAGGACTGATTAGGAATAGCTAACACAGCTTTGTGCGTGGGAAGCCGTGTATCACAAACTTGATGGAACTTTTCGAAGAAATGACCAATGAAGTCATAGCAGTAGACATGCTCTGCGTGGACTTTAGGATTCCTGATGAACATTCCTAATGAAGGGCTCACATCCGAAACGTTGACTCCCCTGCTCCTTGGAGGCTGCCTGACCCGCTGTGCTTTTCCAGCGCCATACTTTTCGACGACACGGATTTTAGCCAGGCCTTCGACAAGGTTCCACAAGGTAGACTGGTTAGTAAGGTTAGGCCACATGGGAGAGCCAGCTAACTGAATACAAAAGTGGGTGGATGGTAGGAGACAGAGGGTGGTGGGTAGAGGGTTGTTGTTCAGGATTGATGCCTGGATCGGTGCTAGGTCCACTGTAGTTTGTCATTTACATAAACAATTTGGATGAGAATGCATAAGAGGAATGGTTAGTCAGTTTGTAGATGACAACAAATTTGGTGGCATAGCAGGCAGTGAAGAACATTATCGCGGGGTAGAAAGGAATCTTGATCAACTGGGCCAATGGGCCGAGGAGTGGCAGATGAAGTTTAATTTCCATAAATGCAAGATGTTGCATTTTGGTAAGACAAACCAGGGCGGGACTTACACACTTAATGGTAGGGTCTTAGGGAATATTTTCAAACAGACAGACTTAGGAGTGCATGCACATAACCCACTGAAGGTGGCATCACAGGTAGACAGCACTCACCTGCCTTCAGCATTAATTACAGGAATTGGGGTGTCACATTACAGCTGTACAGTACATTGGTAAGACTACATTTGGAGTACTGCACACAATTCTGGGTCAGCCTGCTATGGGAAGGATGTCCCTAAACTGGAACGGATGCAAAAAAACATTTACAAGGATGGAACCAAGACTGGAGGGTTTGTGTTGTAAGGAAAGGCTGGGACATAGCAGGCTGAGGGGTGACCTTATAGAAGTTTATAAAATCATGACAAAACGAATGGCCAAGGTCTTTTCCCCAGGATAGGAGAGTCCAAAAGTAGAGGGCATAGGGTTTTAGGTGAGAAGGGAAAAATTTAAAAGGGACCTAAGGGGCAACTTTTTCATGCAGAGGGTGGTGTGTACATGGAACGAGCTGCGAGAGGAAATGGTAGATGCTGGTACAATTATAACATTTAAAAGACATTTGGACACATACGTGGATAGGAAAGGTTTAGAGGGCTGAATGTAGGCAAACGGGACTAGTTCAGGTTAGAAAATCTGGTCAGCATGGATGAGTTGGGCCGAAGGGTCTGTTTCCATGCTGTACATCTCTATGACTCTCTGAATCTCCTCTGAACTGCTTTCAGTACATCCGTCATCAAGTAAGGGACCAAAATTGTGTGCAATACTCTAAGTCTCTAAAATGCCTTTTCATTTATACACTGTTCCTTTGGCAATAAATGCTAAAATTACATTTGCTTTCCTTCTCACCTGCTGTACCCAGCAGGTGAGAAGGGCTGTGTTCATGACTCTCTGTAATCCTGGGCAGAGCTGATTTGGAGATGCTGGTGCTGGACTGAGGTGTACAGACACACACACATGCACACATACACTTATATGTTTGTGGGGTGAATTTGAACTTGCAGAGTTACATCATACTTTGCTCAAAAACTGCATGAATCTCTGTTAACTTATTTTGTTTAGATTAGAATCAATCTAAACATTATGGCACAGACCACAGCACACAGGGGGCTAACACCTTCAACACATTGTCTGGACTGACACCAATTGTTACAGTTAGCCTGAGAATGTAACTTTTAAAAAAAAGTTTTGTGATTTACAATTCTGGTCTCCTTCCTATTGGAAAGATGTTGTGAAACTTGAAAGGGTTCAGAAAAGATTTACAAGGATGTTGCCAGGGTTGGAGGATCTGAGCTAGAGGGAGAGGCTGAACAGGCTGTGGGTGTTTTCCCTGGAGGGTCGGAGACTGAGGGGTGACCTTATAGAGGTTTACAAAATTATGAGGGGCATGGCTATTACATATGAAAGAAGTGAAACTAACATGGTCATTCTAACAGATGAGAGACTTAACAAACAATCAAGGTATTTTTCAATGTATAATTTCAGTTACATCACACTGTAAACTTTCGTTATAAGTTCTGTGTCTTACAATTGCGTACTCCACAACCAACTGATGAAGGAGCAGCGCTCTGAAAGCTAGTGCTTCCAATTAAACCTGTTGGACTATAATCTGGTGCTGTGTGAATTTTAGCTTTCAGAGCGCTGCTCCTTCATCAGTTGGTTGTGGAGTACGCAATTGTAAGACACAGAACTTATAACAAAGGTTTACAGTGTGATGTAACTGAAATTATACATTGAAAAAGACCTTGATTGTTTGTTAAGTCCCTCATCTTTTAGAATGGGCATGTTGGTTTCAGTTCTTTCATAAGTAAATCCTAGAATTTTCTTTATTGTCAGGTGAACTTGAACAATGCTGGCCCAGATAATGCACTGAAGCTGTGAGGAGAAAGCTAATGTTTCTAAATAGCCCTGTTGGACTATAATCTGATTTTGACCTGGGCAGGAGTAGTTGCAAAACAGCTCTGAAGAGAGCACTCCAAGAGCTGTAACAATTTTGAGAGGAGTAAGGTGCTGTCACAGAAACATCTTGTGAGAGTGCAATAAGTAAAACAGTGCTGGAAAGAGAGTAATCTTGGGTTACTGCGATTCTAAGTGAGAGAGCAATGGGGTGGTGCCACAATTCTGTGTGGAAGGTAGCAGAGCATGAGAGCAAACCAATTAGTACAGCAATTCTATGAAAGAGTACAAGGGGCAAACCTTGCAACTGGCCGGTTAGCTCAGTTGGTTAGAGCGTGGTGCTAATAACGCCAAGGTCGCGGGTTCGATCCCCGTACGGGCCATTGATTTAATTTGTTTTAGTAATTTTGATTATCTTCCTTGGTGCATAAAGGGAAGACGGTTTAACATTGCTTTGGGGAGGAGAGGCTAAGTCAGGAACCGGGCAGGGGAGTTGCAAAGGGGACCTTGCACCCTTTAATGTTTACTGTAAAACGATGTCTGAGTGGCGTCTCACTCGGGGGGAAACCTTTAAAATTGCCAAAAAAAGAGTGAGGAGCTCGCTGCGAGCAGGGTTCGAACCTGCGCGGGGAAACCCCATTGGATTTCGAGTCCAACGCCTTAACAGGGGAGTTGCAAAGGGGACCTTGCACCCTTTAACGTTTACTGTAAAACGATGTCTGAGTGGCGTCTCACTCGGGGGGAAACCTTTCAAATTGCCAAAAAAAGAGTGAGGAGCTCGCTGCGAGCAGGGTTCGAACCTGCGCGGGGAAACCCCATTGGATTTCGAGTCCAACGCCTTAACCACTCGGCCATCGCAGCTACAGGAAACTGCCTTTGCATTTCTCATACTAATACCGGGCAGCAAGTGCTTTCCAGCTCCGACTATGGGGTTTTTCACCCCTCTGCGTGTTTACTTTCCGTGTGTTTCCTTTTGCAAATACCTGCCCACCCCCACGTCGCTGGCTGTCAAAGGAAAACAACTCACTGCTTTTTGCAACAAAAAGAAATTGAGAATGGCCCGTACGGGGATCGAACCCGCGACCTTGGCGTTATTAGCACCACGCTCTAACCAACTGAGCTAACCGGCCGTCTCACGCAGCCAGCGCTCGCCGAGTTTCCCAGTCATTGAGTAAGAATTTAATCTCTTTGAACTACATTTATAACCAAAGCTTTTTACTGTGCCTCGGTACACCGTGACAATAAATCCAATTCAATTCAATTCATGGTAGCTCACTGCTACTACCCTATATATATATATATATATATATATAAATATCTCTCTCTTTCCCTGACACTACTGGTTGCTCAGTCCCAACCCTGCCACTTATGAGGCCAGTTCCAGGCTTGCTGAGTTCCTCCCGCCTCCTTCGTGTCTCCCTAAGCACAGGGCAAAAATGGGTACTGCAGATAGAGTCATAGAGATGTACAGCACGGAAACAGACCCTTCGGTCCAACCCGTCCACGCCGACCAGATATCCCAACCCAATCTAGTCCCACCTGCCAGCACCCGGCCCATATCCCTCCAAACCTTTCCTATTCATATACCCATCCAAATGCCTCTTCAATGTTGCAGTTGTACCAACCTCCACCACTTCCTCTGGCAGCTCATTCCATAAACGTACCACCCTCTGGGTGAAAAAGTTGCCCCTTAGGTCTCTTGTATATCTTTCCCCTCTCATCCTAACCTATACCCTCTAGTTCTGCATTCCCACGCCCCAGGGAAAAAAACTTTGCCTATTTACCCTATTCATGCCCCTCATGGTTTTACAAACCTCTATAAGGTCACCCCTCAGCCTCTGATGCTCCAGGGAAAACAGCCCCAGCCTGTTCAGCCTCTCCCTATAGTTCAAATCCTCCAACCCTGGCAACATCCTTGTGAATCTTTTCTGAATCCTTTCAAGTTTCACAACATCATTCCGATAGGAAGGAGACCAGAATTGCACACAATATTCCAACAGTGGCCTAACCAATGTCCTGTAACATGACCTCCCAACTCCTGTACTCAATACTCTGACCAATAAAGGAAAGCGTACCAAACATCTTCTTCACTATACTATCTACCTGCAACTCCACTTTCAAGGAGCTATGAACCTGCACTCCAGGGTCTCTTTATTCAGCAACACTACCTAGGTCCTTACCATTAAGTGTATAAGTCCCACCAAGACCTGCCTTCCCAAAATACAGTACCTCACATTTAACTAAATTAAACTCCAGCTGCCACTTCTCAGCCCATTTGTCCAACTAGTCAAGATCCTGTTGTAATATGAGGTAACCTTCTTCGCTGTCCACTACCCCTCCAATTTTGGTGTCATCTGCAAACTTACTAACCTCTTATGCTCACATCCAAATCATTTACATAAATGACGAAAAGTAGTGACCAAGCATCATGCATGTCTCATGTCCAGCTTTGTGAAGGACACCACTTATTCTGCAAAATGTACTTGCTAGAGATCAGGGTCAAGATTAGAGTGGTGCTGGAAAAGCACAGCAGGTCAGGCAGCATCAGAGGAGCAGGAAAAATCAATCTCCTGATGGAGGGCATTTGCCCAAAATGTCGATTCTCCTGCTCCTCAGATGCTGCCTGACCTACTGTGTTTTTCCAGCACCACTTTAATCTTGACCACAATTGTAAAACAATGCACTCTCCCTTGTACACAAATGTTGACTGAATGCATGACAAACTTTCACTCGGAGGTTTTCTGCTCCTGCGTTCCTCTCTCAGCCAAAGAGATACCCTGACTTCTAATCCAAGCAGGAGCATCAGATGTCTTTCAGGAGCAGAGGATGAAGAAGAGGACAAAGCCATTGGACCAGTCTATCCTGCTTTGTTATTCAACAGGGCCATGGCTGTTTATTCTGCTCGTCCTAAACTCCATATCAAAGAACAGCGTGTCCCGTTATAAAAGATGGAAGTGTTTACCTAAGATTGTCTGCTGCATCACATCTCCATGACACGTGGCTATAAATTCTGTGAGCACAATCTTAACTTCCACAACCACCTGATGAAGGAGTGTCGCTCCGAAAGCTAGTGTGCTTCCAATTAAACCTGTTGGACTATAACCTGCCGTGTGATTTTTAACTTTGTCCAGCCAATCCATCACCGGCTACTCCAAGTTGTAAATTCCAGTAAATATAGTCTGAACTGGTCCAGTCTCTCCTTGTAGATCAGGCCCGCCAGTCCTGCACCTCCTGCATCACAACATTTTCCCTCAGATGAAGAGACCAACTGCACACAATATAACCAGGTGCGGTCTGACCAAGGCCTTGTAAAGTTGCAGCAAGACATCCCTGTCCCAGTGCTCAATTCCTCTCACAATGAAGGCCATCAGACCATCCGCCGAATGCCCTCGGTCAGATCCACCGACGTCAAGTCGGTGTTCTTCTCTGACCACTGCCTCCTGCTGGCCGACTGTCACCTACAGGACAAGCAGCAGGTTGGCAAGGGAACGTGGACGCTGAACACCAAGCTGTTGACCCCAAGAAAACATTGAGGAGCTCAAGAGGCTGGAGAACCCTCTTTGAGTCTCCAGAGAACTGGTGGGAAACGGGAAAAGGGAACATCAAGAGGTTCTTCGTCTTCAAAGGGGTTCAGGAGGCAAGAGAGAGGCGGGGAAAACTGTCCAGACTCCGGGAAATCATGCAGAACTTGGTCCCGCTGCAGACGATGGGGGTCAGTGTGGTGGAGGAGGTGAAAGGCCAGCAAGCCTCACTCTCTGCCCCGGAGGCCTCCAAGATAATCTTCTTCACATTTCTTCATCCAGAAGGTGTACAAGGAGGAATCTGTGCTCAGCAGCCTGAAGGAAGGTGATGGCTCAGTAACGTCACCTCAGGCTGACGTCATGAGGATCTGTAAATCCTTCTGTGCCAGTCTGTATGACTCGAAGCCAACCGACAGCGCGGCCTCCCCGTCGTTCCTGTCCTCTATCACGGAGGTCTTAGACGACAGAACACGGGAGAGGCTGGTCCAGCCACTATCCCTGGATGAGCTGACCAAGGTCCTCAAATCCTTCAAAAAGGATAAAACTCTCGGAAGCGATGACTTCCCGGTCGAACGTTATGCTGCTCTGTGGGACCCGATTGGTCAGGACCTGCCGCAGGTGTTTGCCAGTATGCTACTTGCAGGTGTGGACCCATGAGGAAAGGCATCATTACCCTCATCGACAAGCGGAAGGGGGACAGGGAGGAGATTGGAAATGGGCAACCAATCTCACTGTTGAATGTGGATTATAAAATCTTGTCAAGGGTCATCGCCAATTGGATCAGGTCTGCTCCGAGATCGGTGATTCATCCTGACCCAACCTAAGCTGTACCGGGCAGGAATATCGCTGAGAGGGTCGCACGCAGGGTCAGTGATACACACACAGTCGGGTCAGTCTGCTCCCCTCCCCCCCCCCCCTCCGGGGTCAGTGATA
>NW_025212142.1:24427-25260 GCF_004010195.1 Chiloscyllium plagiosum
GGGTCAGTGATACACACACAGTGGGGTCAGTCTGCTCCCCCCTCCAGAGGTCACTGATACACACACAGTGCGGTTCAGTCTGCTACCCCTCCAGGGGTCAGTGATAAACACACAGTGGGGTCAGTCTGCCCGCCCGGGGTCAGTGATACACACACAGTGGGGTCAGTCTGCTCGCCCCACCAGGGGTCAGTGATACACACACAGTGGGGTCAGTCTGCTCCCCCCCGCCCTCACCCCCCAGGGTCAGTGATATACACACAGTGGGGTCAGTCTGCTCCCCCCGGGGGTCAGTGATACACACACAGTGGGGTCAGTCTGCTCCCCCGGGGTCAGTGATACACACACAGTGGGGTCAGTCTGCTCACCCCCGGGGTCAGGAATACACACACAGTGGGGTCAGTCTGCTCACCCCCGGGGTCAGGAATACACACACAGTGGGGTCAGTCTGCTCCCCCCTCCAGGGGTCACTGACACACAGACAGTGGGGTTCAGTCTGCTCCCCCCCGGGGTCAGTGATCCACACACAGTGGGGTCAGTCTGCTCCCCGCCCCCCCCGGGGACAGTGATACACACACAGTGGGGGTCAGTATGCTCCCCCCCGGGGTCAGTGATATACACACAGTGGGGGTCAGTCTGCTCCCCCCCCCTGGGGTCAGTGAAACTCACACAGTGGGGTCAGTCTGCTCCCCCCCCGTGGTCAGTGATACACACACAGTGGGGTCAGTCTGCTGCCCCCCGACCCGGGGTCAGCGACACACACAGTCGGGTCAGTCTGCTCCCCCCCGCCGGGGTCAGTGATACACACACATGGGGTCAGTCTGCTCCCCCCCGGG
>NW_025212143.1:0-1730 GCF_004010195.1 Chiloscyllium plagiosum
GGAATTGTTCCAGGCATTGTAGGATTCTGGTTTACACTCAGTAATTTGCTGTTTTTATGAGCTTCAACTCACTCCCAGATTCTTGACACCTGACTTTTTTAGGGGATGTGAAATGAAGAAGGCAGTAGATGGGTGTTTCAGGGCAAAAGAATCTTTGTGTTCATTTAAAACACAAAAGATAAGTATAATATGAGAGATAAAGATAAATGCAGCAAATAGTGAATTTGACATTAAGCAGAGAACAGTAATTAAATACAATATTAAATTAAACCCTGATTAAACACAATTAGAATGTAAATAACAGTTTCAATCACAGAAACATTCATCAGTCTTCCTATGCTTAGGGTCCCAGGCACAGTCACATCCCGCCTTCCACTGCCTGCTAGCTCAGTAGAAAACTTTGAGGTCTCGGGAGATTAAAGCTCACCACTGGGGAAGATGCATTTGGAAGTACAGCTGACTGTTGAGGCTCTTGCTGTTGGATCTCTTGGTTCATTTTATTGCTGGAACAGCACAGCAGGTCAGGCAGCATCCAGGGAACAGGAGATTCGACGTTTCGGGCACGGGCCCTTCTTCAGGAATGAGCAGAGAGTGTTCAGCAGGAGAAGATAAAAGGTAGGGAGGAGGGACTTGGAGGAGGGGCGTTGGAAATGTGATAGGTGGAAAGAGGTCAAGGTGAGGGTGATAGGTCGGAGTAGGATGGAGGCGGAGAGGTCAAGAAGAAGACTGCAGGTCAGGAAGGCGGTGCCGGGCTGGAGGGATCCGGCTGAGACAAGGTGGGGGGAGGGGGGATGAAGAAACTGGTGAAGTCCAAGTTCATCCCCTGCGGTTGGAGGGTTCCCAGTCGGAAGATAAGACGCTCCTCCTCCGACCGTCGGGTTGTTGTGGTTTGGCGGTGGATGAGTCCAATGACCTGCATATCCTCGGTGGATCTCCAGCATCTGCAGACCTCACTTTCTCTTGGTTCAGAATAGTGCCATGTTTGGAAGCTTTTCTTTGGATACCACTTGGTTTGGTTTCTCCCCTCTCGGATGGTCTTTGTTTCTAAGATGCTCGAGATTTGGCTTCCCAATTCAGCTTCTCTGTTCGGCTTCTGTGGTTTCAAAGTTGCTTGTTGGTACTGGAAGTCTGTGGGGAAGCTGCTTATTGGGACTGGGAGCCTGTGGGGAAGGTGGTTGTTGGGCCTCGGAGCCTGTGGGGAAGATGTTTGTTGGGGCTGGGAGCCTGTGGGGAAGGTGTTTGTTGTGGGTGGGAGCCTGAAGGGAAGCTGTTTGTTGGGGTCGGGAACCTGTGAGGAAGGTGTTTTGTTGGGGCTGGGAGCCTGTGGGGAAGGTGTTTGTTGGAGCTGGGAGCCTGAAGGGAAGCTGTTTGTTGGGGTCGGGAACCTGTGAGGAAGGTGTTTTGTTGGGGCTGGGAGCCTGTGGGGAAGGTGTTTGTTGTGGGTGGGAGCCTGAAGGGAAGCTGTTTGTTGGGGTCGGGAACCTGTGAGGAAGGTGTTTTGTTGGGGCTGGGAGCCTGTGGGGAAGGTGTTTGTTGTGGGTGGGAGCCTGAAGGGAAGCTGTTTGTTGGGGTCGGGAACCTGTGAGGAAGGTGTTTTGTTGGGGCTGGGAGCCTGTGGGGAAGGTGTTTGTTGTGGGTGGGAGCCTGAAGGGAAGCTGTTTGTTGGGGTCGGGAACCTGTGAGGAAGGTGTTTTGTTGGGGCTGGGAGCCTGTGGGGAAGGTGTTTGTTG
>NW_025212143.1:9099-15526 GCF_004010195.1 Chiloscyllium plagiosum
TCCTGAATCATGTTTTGGAGCAGTTCGCACGTTAGTGGCTCATTCAATCAGCAACAGCAATGCAAGAAATTGCACTCTCAGAGGAACCTTTCGACTTGCGCATTCACAGCGTCGCTAGTATTAAGGTCCGCCCCGAGATCTAAGTCATGTTGGAACTGAAACGGTGGAATCGACAGAGAGGCTACAGAATGATATCGCATCCATTTGGTTTTCTTTTAATCACTGACGAGCAGGAAAATGTAAACGGGGAGTGCGAGTGGGGAAGTGAGGCAGTTGCAGCTCTGGTGAAATTCCTTCTTTGTGAGTCACTCATCAACCAGAGACGTGAAGGTGACTCAGGGGTGAAAGCTCTTCACATCGAGAACAAAAAGCACTCAAGGGCAGTTAGCACCTCTTCTGGAGTGGGGGTGGGGTGAGGTAATTACCTTTTGACTTCTGTTGCTATGTTCAGAAACTGGCTTTTAGATTGAGGTGAACAGAAACTGCATTTCTAAAAAGCCCCACGGAATTTAGCAAAATTTATCGAGTCGCTTCTCCTCGATTCCCACACAGGTTTCCAATTCAGTTGGTATCCATGTGGCTCATGTCCAGGAGTGAACGTCTCAGTAGCAAATTGCACGGTTAAGGTAAAAGACAATCAAAGTGGCATCTCGAACTGGCTCCGAGGTCAGAGCATTCTCTCAATGTGATCTGTCGTTTTCGGATTGTTATGCTACCTCCGGATTTAGGGTGGAGAACATTCTTTGGGACTCTTATTCTGAAAAAAAAACAGAAGCAGTGACTGAAACTATGCTGCACGGTATGATGTGGAACACGGCCAGCTCAGGTTAGCGCATTTTCCCTGTAGTCCGGTGTGTTTCGTGTTCCGTGTAAACGTGAAAGTCGTCCTGTTTCGAGCAATCGGTGAAATCATTTAGCAAAGCAAGAATGGAAATTCCAGTAATGTCAAGCAGCTCATGGTTATTTGACCAAATCATGAGCGAACCCATATTCTCACGCACTCACAGATACATTTGTAGCTGAAAAGAGTCTGAGAAGATAGACTGAGCTTCCCATTGATTTTTGTCTGGATTGATGGGCTATCAACATCTGCTGCAAAATTGACATTGTAGCCGGGCACATCCCAGCAGCTGTGCGAGTCCGAGAGGAATCATGGAACACTTTTCATGTGACTTAGCATCGGGTGTTATGCAGGAGCACAATTGGAAATACAAGAAAATGAGAATTGGCACCAGATATCCTGAATCATGCTTTGGAGCAATTCGCACGTTAGTGGCTCATTCAGTCAGCAACAGCAATGAAAGAAATTGCACTCTCAGAGGAAACTTTCAACTTCGGCATTCATAGCGTCGCTATTATGAAGGTCCGCCCCGAGATCTAAGTCATGTTGGAACTGAAACGGAGGAATCGACAGAGAGGCTACAAAATGACTTCGCATCCATTTGGTTTTCTTTAAATCACTGACGAGCAGGAAAATGTAAACGGGGAGGGCGAGTGGAGAAGTGAGGCAGTTGCAGCTCTGGTGAAATTCCTTCTTTGTGATTCACTCAGAACCAGAGACGTGAAGGTGACTCAGGGGTGAAAACTCTTCACATCGAAACAAAAAGCACTCAAGGGCAGTTTGCACCTCTTCTGGAGTGGGGGGTGCGGTGAGGTAATTACCTTGTGACTTCTGTTACTATGTTAAGAAACTGGCTTTTAGATTGAGGTGAACAGAAACTGCATTCCTAAAAAGCACCATGGAATTTAGCAAAAGTTATTGAGTCTCGACAGAGAGGCTACAGAATGACATCTCATCCATTTGGTTTTCTTTAAATCACTGACGAGGAGGAAAATGTAAGCGGGGAGGGCGGGTGGAGAAGTGAGGCAATTGCAGCTCTGGTGAAATTCCTTCTTTGTGATTCACTCAGCAACCAGAGACGTGAACGTGACTCAGGGGTGAAAGCTCTTCACATCGAGAACAAAAAGCACTCAAGGACAGTTAGCACCTCTTCTGGAGTGGGGGTGGGGTGAGGTAATTACCTTTTGACTCTGTTACTATGTTCAGAAACTGGCTTTTAGATTGAGGTGAACAGAAACTGCATTTCTAAAAAGTACCACGGTATTTAGCAAAATTGATTGAGTCGCTTCTCCTCGATTCCCACCCAGGTTTCCAACTCAGTTGGTATCCCTGTGGCTCATGTCCAGGAGTGAACATCTCAGCAGCAAATTGCACGGTTAAGGTAAAAGGCAAGTAAAGTGGCATCTCGAACTGGCTCCGAGGTCAGAGCATTCTCTCAATGTGATCTGTCGTTCTCGGATTGTAATGCTACCTCCGGTTTTAGGGTGGAGAACATTCTTTGGGACTCTTATTCTGAAAAAAAAAACAGACACAGTGACTGAAACTATGCTGCACGGTATGATGTGGAACACGGCCTGCTCAGCTTTGTGCATTTTCCCTGTAGTCCGGTGTGTTTCGTGTTCCTTGTAAACGTGAAAGTCGTCCTGATTCGAGCAATGGGTGAAATCAAGAGGCAAAGCAAGAATGGAAATTCCGTTATAGTCAAGCAGCTCATGGTTATTTGACCAAATCATAAACGAACCCATATTCTCACGCACTCACAGATACATTTGTAGCTGAAAAGAGTCTGAGAAGATAGACTGAGCTTCCCATTGATTTTTGTCTGGATTGATGGGCTATCACCATCTGCTGCGAAATTGACATTGTTGCCGGGCACATCCCAGCAGCTGTGCGAGTCCGAGTGGAATCTTGGAACCCTTTTCATGTGACTTTGCATCTGTTGTTATGCAGGAGCACAATTTGAAATACAAGAAAATGAGGAGGCGCGGCCGGCTGGTAGTATGGCCGAGAGGTCTAAGGCGCTGGATCCAGGTTCCAGTCTCGAAAGGCGTGTGTGTTCGAATCCCACCACTGCCATTTCTGCTGATCAACTCCAACACTGCAGCTTGTTAAAATGCTGTTTCGGTGTCCACTGTATGTTGAAAACAAAAGTAAAATGGGTTTGCTTCCGAGGGAATTAACTGTGTTGTGGGATACTGCCAAATATTCCAAAATGTCTCGACTGTCATGATCGTGTTCGCCTCCCGCGCGGAAAATCGCGAACAGTTCTGCCGTCCCAGGCAAGATGAGCTCACACTGGAAACGAATGGAGACTGTTATTTCATCGCTGTTGTGAAACCAAGTCCGACGGTGACTCTACTCGTTGTTATTTGGGTTTCTAGCTAATGGGAAAATCGTTCCAATGAATTTCGATGTCATAATTGCACGGTTAAGGTAAAAGGCAAGGAAAGTGGCATCTCGAGCTGGCTCTGAGGTCATAGCATTCTCACAATGTGAACAGTCGTTCTCGGATTGTAATGCTACCTCTGGTTTTCTCTCCGTTGTCCTTATTGTGGCACATGCTAAGAAATTAATTGTTTTACCTTCAAATTCCGCTCTCTCACATCTCTGCGTTTCATATATCAGGATTCAAACACAGCCGTTATCGGAGATTTCTCTCCTTCCCACGATCATTAAACCTCCTTTCCGTCCCTCCCCCCATTTCTCTGAGGCAATGCACCATCTATCACTCTCTTTCACATTCATACTGTTCTGTCTGTGCTGCTGCTGCGATGACTGTTGTTGGGTGAACGTGCCCCAATACCACAATCGGGACCTTCAAACAAGTCGATCCATTTGAATACCGCGGTTGTGAAATCAATCCCCATGCAGCAGCCTTTCCTGACATTGGCCAGAGACAACTGGAGCGTCAGACTCATGGAAAATTCCCAGGGCAGTTTTGGTGAAAAGACATTTTATTGGAAAAGATCAGCTTTTATGGCTTTCTGCGTTGGTCTTGTGATAATTTCATAGGACTGATAATCCAGAGACCGAGTTAATACTCTGGGTAATCGGGCTTGAATCCCACTATGCCATGATTGTCAAATTTGGATTCAAAAAATGTCTGCAAGTAAGAATCTAATGACTACTATAGATCCACTGACAATTGTAGAAAAAAATCTGTTCCACTTATGCCATTTCGGGATGGAATTTTCTATCCTTACTTGGTCTGGCCTGCATGTGACTTCAGATTCATAGCAACATGGTTGAGTCTCAATTGCCCTCTGGGCAATCCTGAATGGGTAATAAATTCTGATTAGCCAGAATCGCCCACATACTAATCCAGAAATGTTAAAACAAATGTTCATTTGGCTCAAGCAAGTGTTGTGTGCAGTTTTGCAAGTCACATTATAGCAGGGATGTGATCACACTGAGAAAATTGCAGGAGATATTTACCGGGATACTGTTTGGGCTGAAGAGTTTCAGTTGTGAAGAAAGACAGGACAGAGTGGAGTGCTTGTCGCAGTGCAAAGGAGATGCAGACAAGACATGACTGAGTTAGGGTACGGACAGGGTTGACTGAACGAACTTCCCATTGATGGAGGGATCGTTCAGCAGGGGCCAGAGACTTAAAGAGAAAGACAGAAAGGCTTGAGAAAATGTGCAAAAAAGCTTTATCAGCCAGTGGGTGGTTAGAATTTGGAATACACTGTCTGCATTGTTCAGAGCGGCAGAAACCCTTATAACCTGAATAAATATTCAGATGTGAACTTTTGATGCCAAGGTATATAAGGCTGTAGAGTAAGCATTCTTAAATGGGATTCAGTTCATTAGGCAGTTGTTTTTGACAAGTGTGGCCACAATTAGTTGAAGGGCCTCCTTTGACACTCTTGTCCTCGGTAATATAATGGTTAGTGTCCCCTCCTGTCACAGGGCTCAATTCTCCGCTGCGGACAGTGTAAACGTGTTAAAACTGTCGCTCCATTCCCAAGTGTGTGTATTGATACCTGTCCTTCCATTCTCGATGGGGAATGTCACAGGAAGGACAGTGCTGCCTGAATAAAGGTGGGGAAGGACTGCAGCTCTCAGGGAAGCAGTGTCAGTGAAAGTGCAAACACGTGACTTCTGCAAACTTCACCTTGTGACTGTGTTGGAATGAAAAGCATTTGAAAGACTTGTTCCGGATTGAAGTGTTCATTAGAAGCAGGAAACTGAGGAAGAAACAACATTAACGTATTCAAATATGAGTGCAGAAACATTTCCCTCAGCACAAATGAAATTGTAAAGGACAGAGTAGCGTTTCGATACATTGTATTTGGGTTCATTTGTTTTGATGAGGTTGTTACCAGGGTATAAAACCATGAACAAATGATACAGCATTTGCTCAGTATGATGGAACATTGTCTCAGTAATTCGCACTGCTGCTCAGAGGGAGGGATAGGTTGATTGGCAAAATTAAATTGCCTTCTCGTGTCCAGGAATTGAATTAAGTAAGTTAGGTGAATTCGCCCTGGGTACCACGGCGATAAGGTCAGAAGTCTCAGGACGTCAAGTTATATTCCAACAGGTTTATTTGAAATCATAAGGGGGAGGGATTCCCCTTCTTCAGGTGAAATATAAGGAAATAGGGAGGGGAGATAGGTCTGGGTGAGATGCACTTCAGAGAGTCGACACCGGTTCGATTGACTGAAATGCTCTTTCTGCACTGTAATATTATGTGATTCTATGAATTGATAATGACGGTGTCTCCTGGGGTGTAAAGTCATTGGAGAAGATGCTGATGGGGGTGTACTGAGGATGAGATTTTATTCACTTGTCTTCTTGGAAAATTGATTTTATTCACTTGTCTTCTTGGAAAATTGAGAACAGTTATCCCTGAACCAAGGAAGACTTAATTGTTTTTTTTTCAGGTTCTAAAATGTTGGGACAGAGTAAATAGGTGGAAAATTCCCTCTTTCAAATAAGTAAACATTGAGACGCTAGACATTTAAAACCTTTGATAAAACCTTTGAAGGACAAAGAAATGATGAGAACAGAATCGCTGTCACTCCGGGAATCTGTTTCTCAAAATATTTGGAAAGGCACATTTGGTGACATACAAGGAATAAATTTCACAAGGAGAGAAACAGCGTGTAGCTAGGTAAAGGTGCAGAGGTGAGGTGTAGTCGGTCGGAAGTTGCAGGGAAACAATGTCTAAGTTGGTTGACTTTCAATGTAAAGAAATTTCTTTAATGTGTGCAGCTGAATGAGGTTCGGTTCCAAAAAGCTGCATTTTGAAAGATTTGGAATAATATTCCACCTAAAGCATTGTAAATGGAACTGAGTGGATTTTTATTTATTGTGAAGGGAAGATATTAAATAATGAATAGGAAGTGACCAGTTGTTTGAAGATCGACTTCCTGCTTTCATCACATGCGTAAAAGATGTGAGAACAAACACCATGATGTTTGGTCCATTTAATACTCAGTGAAATCTGCCAAAGCAACGAGCAATAAAACTGGTGGGTTTTCTTTTGCACTTTAACCCTCTGTTTTTCTAAGCAGTATTTTCCTTAAGCTGAAATAAAGTCAGAACAAATTTGAATACAACATTAATCGTTCCAATGAG
>NW_025212143.1:16942-22860 GCF_004010195.1 Chiloscyllium plagiosum
CACAGCCACCTGTGCTGTGCCCAGTGTCATTTGTTGCCCACAGGTCACAGCACATTTCTTCTTGCTGAGTTTATGAGCTTTGTTCCTGATCTGTCTGATCTGTTTAATAAACCTTTTCTGTCACTTCATCCCATCCCCCCACAATTCTGAACTTATGAATAAAATAAGGTGTTAGACGAAATGTTAAACCAAGTAGAAGTATACTATTCAGCCCATGGAGTCTGCTTAACCATTCAACGAACTCATGGATGATCTGATTTGGAGATGCCAGTGTTGGACTGGGGTGTACAAAGTTAAAAATCACACAACACCAGGTTATAGTCTAACAGGTTTAATTGGAAGCACACGAGTTTTCGGAGCGATACTCCTTCATCAGGTGATAGTCGCCTGACTAGCACCTGATGAAGGAGCGTCGCTCCGAAAGCTCGTGTGCTTCCAATTAAACCTGTTGGAGTCTAACATGGTGTTGTGTGATTTTTAACATAGTTGATCTGATAATCTTGAATTCCTTTCTGCTCACTTAGCTCGACAAAGTTTCATCATCTTTCTAATTAACTATCTGGCACAGTTTGAAAATACCCAACCACACAGTCTCAACAGCGGTTACTGGAAAATGCCACAGATTGTTTGACCCCTGAGCAAAGAAATTACTCCTCATTTATGAATTAAATGGGCAATATCTAATTCTGAGATTATGTCCTCTGGTTCTCTCCTGAGACCATAGGGCAAGCCACCTGCCCGTATCTACCCTGTCAAGATCCCACGAATATTGTACATTTATAATTGTTGTTATGTGATTATAAAGTTCCCCTCCTCCTCCTTTCAAGGAGAATAATCCCAGCCTAGCCAATCATTCCACGAAGTTCTACTGTATAGAGTTAGCAACATGTTAGTAAGTCTGCACTGTCTCTTACAGCGTCCTTTAAGATTATTAAGGCAGGTGGAGAAATTTCGGTGAGGAAACGGGTTGAAATTTCACGCGCAGACGGGAATTGAAACTTGAAATCAGAAAGCGATTAGAATCGGATTGACCCACAGAAGGACCAAATACAGCAATGATGACTCAGACAAATGAGAATCTAATCATATTCGATTGACATTCACTGTCTTCAATGTAACTGAATTCCTCCGTGTAATCGTCCTGGGAGCTAGAATTTAGGAAAAATAGAACCTGACCGCCCATATAAAGAAGTTGACGACAAAAAACTGTCCGTGGGTCGACTCTGTTTGATTATTAACTCAACTCCTGTCTCCGTGAAGCCTACATCGTCCGCAACGCACAAATCAGATGTTTAACAGAACTCTCTCCATTTACCTCGGTGGGTGCAGCTTCAATGCCACTGTAGGAACTGGGCACCCTCCACGACTATGCAGTCACTTAACTGTATATTGTTCAACACATGAATATTTATTCACTGAACTGCTCAGGCACATTGCAGCAAAGTGCACCACCTAGAAGATTCACTGGAGTAAGTCATCCAGGCTTTGTTGACAGAACCTTCAAAGCTCAAAAACTGTACCGACTCTTAGGACAAGGTTGAAGACGCACTGAACCTTCACCATTTGCAAATTACCCTCCAAGGCACATACCAGCATGACCTGGAGAGGAAGCAATGGTAAATTCATTGAGTGGTGAAGTAGTTTGATGGGCAAAGATTTATACTTCAGCCCTCTATCTTTCATCTTTCAATTTTTAAAAATGTAGATTATTGCATGGACCAGACTTGTGCTCATTCCTTTACTTGTTTCCTAAACTGGAGGTTGCTAACCATCGAATATCATCCACAGTCTGTGGTCAACAACAGAAAATATCCAAAAAACCTCTCGAACAACTGATCTCCCTGTCCAACAATCTTCAGGGATCTGTGAATGTCCACTCCAATATCTCTTTGTTCCTGTACGCCACTCAGAAACCTCACTGCTATTGTTAAATTCACCACCACTCATTTGTCTGGATTCAATTCCATTCGCCATTTTTCCTCTCCACCTGATGGATACATCCCTGCGGACCCAGACATTATTCATCTTAGTCAACTACACGACAATGTATCGTCAGTAAACTTCTAAATCATGACTCCTAATAAAACAGTTTGAATTATTGATCTACATCAGGAGACAGTGGTACTTCACTGGGAATAAGCATCCAAACATGGTTCCTTGCTGCATGGGATGAACAACTGCCATGTTCCAATCTCCAAGGGTTGCCAGCCCAGTATCTCGCCACTACATTTGCAGATGACGCAAAGATTGGTGGAGTAGCCAGAAAACATAGGAGACTGTCAAAGAATGAAGGGGAACATAGATAGACAGAAGAGTTGAGCGGAGAAGTGGCAAATGGTGTTCCATCCAAGCAAATGTGCGGTGATGATTTTGGGAAGTCTAATTCCAGAACCAAGTATACAGTAAACGGAAGAGCCTTGGGTAAACTTGATGAGAAGAGAAATCTGGGAGTTCAGGTCCTTTGTACCCTGAAGGTGACTGCACAGGTTGATAGAGTGGTCAAAAAGGCATATGGCATGCTTGCATTCACCGGATAGGGCATTGAGTAGAAGAGCAGGCAAGTCCTGCTAAAATTGTACAAGAGTTTGTTTCGGCCGCGTTTAGAATACTCTGTACAGTTCTGGTCGCCAAATTACCAAAATCATGTGGACGCTTAGGAGAGAATGTGGAGAAGGTTTACGCAGATGTTGCCTGGTATGGAAGGTGCAAGCTCTGAAGAGAGGTTGAGTAGGTTACTTCTGCTTTCATTAGAAAAAAAAACGAGATTGAGGGACCTAATTAAGGTCTACAATATCATGAAGGGTGCAGACAGGGTGGATAGAGATAAGCTTTTTCGCAAGATGAGGGATCCAATAATGGGAGGTCACGCTTTCAATGGGAGAGGTGAAAAGTTTAAGGGAGATAGACACGGAAAGAGGGTGGTAGGTGCTGGAATGCGTTGCCAGCAGAGGTAGTAGAGGCAGGCATGGTAGATTCATTTCAGGTGCGCCTGGACAGATGCATGAGTGAGTGAGAAGCAGAGGGATATGGATGCTTAGAAATTGGGCGACATGTTTAGATAGTTGATTTGGACCGGCTCAGGGTCGGCCGTCCAAAGGGCCTGTTCCCGGGCTGCACATTTTCTGTATTCTTCGTTCTTCTATGTTCACTACACGACCAACTGTGGTTTACAGGTGAAGTAGTGTTACTTCTGCAATCATAATTACTTATGCAAGGTAAATGAACTCACACCAGTGTACAATTGTTTCAACCAAGAGCTGAGTCAACAAGAATGAAACCTATATGAAGGAAGTATATAACTGTTTTCATATTAGCTAAAATGTGCATACAAGAATGAAAGGTGTCTGCAAACAATTGTAGATGGTACAGACAAATAGATAAGGTACTGTGAGGATGTCGGTTAAGCCAGATATGCTTGTACAAGCAGTTGTTATAAGCATTTGTTTCCCATTTCTGCAAAAACAGAAAGCAAACCCCAATTAAAAGGCAGTAAGGTTCGATCTGGTTGGGGAAAGGGAGGAAATGTCACAAGTGGGGGAAATAGATCGCAGTGAAGGAGGATATACCT
Source organism: Chiloscyllium plagiosum (assembly GCF_004010195.1). Taxonomy (NCBI): domain Eukaryota; kingdom Metazoa; phylum Chordata; class Chondrichthyes; order Orectolobiformes; family Hemiscylliidae; genus Chiloscyllium; species Chiloscyllium plagiosum. The sequence goes on from NW_025212143.1 coordinate 20,511, forward strand.
AACAGTTGACCACAGCCAGGATATGGTGAAAAGGCCAAGTAAAACCTGCACTTTGTTATACACAAAGTCGGATAAGGCAATAGAGAAACAATAGCAATGGGCACCGGGTTTGGAGTAGTGAATCCTATGTACTTGCTAAACTCTGCGTGTCTATTTCAGGCACCACGCTTGCAAGCGTATAATAAACTTACTGATTGCTTCAGATCTTGTCTCGCACTGAAATTATTGAAGTGAGTGGGCTTAGTTTCTCACAATTGGGGAATCGTCTGCGATATTCTTCCATCGCCGGGGGAAGTGGCTGGCCCTGGACACGAGGAAGATGCCTCCCATTCACAATTGAGGAGCGGTTTCTTGTCCCTGTTTTGTCCGCTCCCTTGGCGACTGGTACGAATCCCACAAGAGAGACATCTGAATCAGACAGTGAAAGGAGCTCGATAAAACATATGGAGAAAAAAAAGGGCCAGGCAACTCTGTGCACAGACCAACGTCAGAAAACTGACTTTTAAGTATTAACTTGGTGGCCGGGAAAAGGGGTATTTAATCGCTGAGGGATTGATGAGCGGCACGAGAAATAGGAGGTAGGAAGAGTAAGCCGAACTGTCACGGAGTAAAGGAAGAAAAAGTCCCTGGTAACATTCCTCCTGAAAGTCTGTTGGGAAGGATGTTGAGGGAATGGACAAGTAACACTTGTACAAGGGAAAAAGATAAAAAGAAAATGATAAAATATTGTTGTTTAGTATGGACCAAAGAACCAATCCTTCATCCAGCTGTCTTCTGGCCAAAGTATGATTCGGGTAAGGATTGGGTCTGTCAGTATTTAGATTTGTATGTGAATAAAAACAACCTTTTAGTCAAGAAGAGGCGGACTATGTGTCCTATTGGAAGGGCAGTTTGGGAATGATGGTAGTAAAGACAAAGGATTCCCCCTCTGCCCCACCCAGTCCCTGGGATCCTTTTGCCTGTTTGCACTCCCTCCCCCCGTACCATAAAATCAGATTAGGTGAAAATGGGGGAGGTGGAAAGATAGACAGACAGGGACAGGGAACGGATGACCCACAAGAGGAGGACGAAGGGTCGGTGGGCGGGGATGTTGTTGTTCCCGACCCTCAATCCGCAACAAAAGGAAGGGAAGATAAAGTAGATGTAGAGGAGGCCTCTGGAGTATCTAAACGAAAGGCTAAGGGGAAAAACAAAACAAAAATTGGAAGAATATAAAGTCTTATCCCCTTCGGGAGGTACCAATAGGGGACAAAGAGATTGGGTTTATAAGTGCCCCCCTCACCAGTGGGGAGGTCAGAACATTTAAAAAGGAGATGAAGGTCCTGGTTGAGGATCCGAAAGGGGTGACTGAACAAATTGATCAATTCTTGGGGCCCAGTCTGTATACGTGGACTGAGTTAATTTCTATTTTGAATATACTATTTACAGAGGAAGAAAGGGGACTTATACCAGGAGCAACCATTAAAATATGGGACAAGGAACTTCCCATTGGAGATGGGGATACTGGACAGGGAGAGACGGAGTTTCCCTTCAGAGACACCAAGTGGGAAAATCAAAACCCGGAGCATAGGGAAGAAATGATGGAATTGAAATACCTGATTTTCAAAGGAATAAGAGAGGCAGTTCCGAAGTCGCAGAATTTGACTAAAGCCTTTAAAGTAAAAGAGGAGAAAGATGAGACTCCGTCAGCTTTCTTGCAAAGATTAAGAGACTCAATGCGGAAATACTGTGGAATGAACCCTGAGGACCCAGTGGCACAGGGTCTTTTGAAAGTATATTTTGTGACAAAGGCATGGCCAGACACAGAGAAAGACACTGAAGATAGAAGGGAGGAGTGAGACACCATTAAATGAATTGTTAAGAGAGGCACAGAAAGTGTTTGCAAAGAGAGAGGATGAGAGACAAAAACAGAAGGTGAAAATGGTGGTAGCTACGGTTGATGAAGTAGTTAAGAAAAGAATGGAACCAATAGTGAGCAACCAGAGCGGTGGGTGGCAGCATGTAGGACAGAGAGAGAGAGGGAGAGGGAGAGGAAAAGGGGGTTGATAGAGGGTTCGGGCGACAGGGGCAGAGATGGAAGTCTCCACAGGCAGGATGCTGTTTTTGCAGAAACTCGGGCATTTTAAGCGGGAGTGTCCTGATCTACAAAGGGAAGAAAGGACAATTCCGCTTATGAATTTTGATGTAGAATAGGGGTTTCAGCGTTTCCTGCCCCTGGGGAGCCATCAGGAACTCTTGATCAACTTGAAGGTGAGACCCTGTGGGGAATTACTTTAGATTAGATTACTTACAGTGTGGAAACAGGCCCTTCGGCCCAACAAGACCACACCGCCCCGCCGAAGCGCAACCC
>NW_025212143.1:22915-25265 GCF_004010195.1 Chiloscyllium plagiosum
GTCTTCCTAGTAGATACGGGGGGCAGCACCATCATCGCTGAATTTTAAATCAAAGAAAGTAGGAATGTCAACACGGTCAATTACTGCTTCCGCGGTAAAAGGGTAAGGATTTACTGTTCTAGTATTTGAACCTATGATGATAGAAGCTCCGAAGGATACAGTGACAGGGGAACTGTTGTATATCCCTAATATAGGAAGTAACTTACCAGGGAGTTGTATATCCCTAATATAGGAAGTAACTTACCAGGGAGAGATTTAATTATCCTCTTAGGACTGGAGATTTGAATTCAGGAAAAAGAACTGGTTGCACAAATGGCAATGTTGACAGAAGTTGTGGAGAGAGAGATAGACCCTATTATATGGGCGAGAGAAGGCAATCGTGAAAAATACAGATCTGTCCCCTATAAATAAGTTTAAAAAGGAAAGGGGACGTTGTTTATGAGCGACAATATCCCATTTCCATAGAAGGCAAACGAAGACTGCAGCCAGTAATTGAGGGACTAGAGATGGACTGTTGGAGCCATGTATGTCCCTTTATAATATGCTAATTCTACCAGTGTGAAAATTCGATGGAACTTATCGACTGGTGTAGGATTTGAGAATATTGAATCGAGTAGAACAGGTCAGGCACCCAGTGGTGCCAAATCACTATATGTTATTAAGTAAGATCCCTCATGACCACAAATGGTTTAGCGTGAAAGATTTAAAAGATGCCTTTTGGGCTTGTTCCTTGGGGGAGGAAAGTAGGGAATGGGAAGATCCCAAGACGGGACAGAAACATGAATACCGGTGGATTGTGCTCCCCCAGGGGTTTACGCAATCCCCGAATTTATTTGGACAGATGTTAGAACAAATATTGGAGAAATTTAGCAGCCCCAAGGGAACTACCCCGTTGCAGTATGCAGACGACCTCTTAGTAACAGGAACGAGAAGAGAAAGAGTAGTAGAAGCCACTAAAATAATATTGAATTTCCTGGGTCAGCAGGGACTGCGAGTATCTAAAAACAAACTACAATATGTGGAGCGGGAAGTGCAATACTTGGGACATTTAGTTAGTGAGGGAAATCGAAAGATCAGCCCAGAATGGTTAGAGGGAATAGTGGGGATTCTGCTGCCCAAGATTAAACGGGAATTACATAATTTTGGGGGGTTTAACGGGTTATTGCAGATTGTGGATTAATTCTTCTGCTCAAAAGACGAATAAATTATGTCTCAAACTAATAGAGGAGGAACCAAAGTGTCTGAGTTGGGAAGAAGAGGAAAAATAAATATTCAAGTAATTCAAAACAGATCTGATCCATGCCTCCATGTTAGCCTTACCTTCTCTAGATTAACCTTTCCAGCTCTTTGCTACCGGAGATAAGGGAGCGGCTTTGGGAGTATTAACTTAGAGGTGGGGAGGAATGTAACAGCCAGTAGCATATCCTTCGAAGCTATTGGATCCAGTATCCCGGGGTTGGCCTGAGTGTCTGCAGGCCGTGGCTGCCACTGGACTGTTGGTGGAGGAAAGCAGGAAGCTTACATTTGGGGGAGCCCTAATAGTAAGCACCCCACACCATGTGAGAACGATCCTGAACCAAAAAGTTGGGCGATGGTTGACAGACTCGCGGGTTCTGAAATAAGAGGCAATATTAATAGAAAAGGATGATCTAGTGTTGGTCACGGACAATTGTTTAAATCCAGTTGCCTTTCTTTGGAAAGGGGAAGGAGAATGTCCTCAGAGTCCAGAGCACAATTTCCTTGACATTATAGAATACCAAACTAAGGTCTGCATGGACCTGAGAGACGTTCCACTTCATGCAGGAGCCTGACTGTTTATAGACGGATCATCCCTGGTGAGTGAAGGGAAAAGACATAATGGGTATGCAGTCGTAGAGGGGACAAAAGGTAGTGTGGTGGAGGCAGGAAGGTTCCCAAATGGGTGGTCAACTCAGACCTGCGAACTGTATGCATTGGAAAGAGCCCTTAGGGCGTTAGAAAATAAAGAGGGAGCAGCATACACTGACTCTAAATATGCATTTGGTGTTGTGCACACTGTTGGAAAGATATGGCAGGAAAGAGGACTGATCAATAGCCGAGGGAAGGAATTAGAACATGAGGAGTTGATTAAACGGGTCTTGGCGTCCCTATTACTCCCCCAAGAAATAGTGGTAGTGCATGAAAATGGTCATCAGAAAGGAAATGAACCAGAAGTTAGGGGGAATAGATTAGCCGATGAAGTGGCTAAGGAAGCAGGCCTGGACCCACAAGGAGTGCTGATTCATTCCCTAATACCTACTGTCCCTGATCCCCGGAAGCTCCTATACTTACTGAAGGTGAAGAAAAAGAATTGAAAGATTTGGGGGCTGCA
>NW_025212144.1:0-1026 GCF_004010195.1 Chiloscyllium plagiosum
GTTTAAAAACTGTTTCCCCGACGGTTGCTCGACTATTCCCCGAGAGATTACAATTATGGTCCGTTGTCTCGGTGAAATCTACGAAATGTCAATGAGAGTGGTGAGTGACTTTGTCCCCTTCATTTTACATCCCTGTATCAATCGGTTAACGAATTGCACTGCCCTTCTCTCTTCCCACACTCCAGTATCAATCCCCAAACTAATCTGCCTGCTCCACTCTCTCCCCATAGCCCTGTATCATTTACCAAAATGAAATCCCTGATCGTTGGTGATCTCATTTCCTTTCTTCTCCCCTTTTCTCCCTCTCTCGTCGTGCTCTGACCACATCCTGCCACTTTTTTTTCTCTCTCTCTCTCTCTCTCTCTTTCTTGCTCAGGCCCCCGCACACCCTTCGCTCTCACTTTCGCCTTCTTTCCTCCGCCATTGCTCTCACGCTCTGTCACACTTGCGCTGTAACCTTTCCTGATATGTTGTTCTTACGCTCTGCTCTTCCCCCGCCATTTCTCGGGCCCTCTATCACTCTCACACATGGCACTCTCATTTTCTTACTGCCACACCTCCCCTGGTTGCTCTCGACCTCTGCCTGTCCTTCCCTGCTGTCCCTCTCTGCTACGCTGTTTCACCCCCATTGCTGTCACATTCTTCCCTCCTCCCACAGCCCCAAACCCCGCAGTTGCTCTCGCGCTCTGCCATTTTCCCAATCGCTCTCGACCTCTGCCCGCCCTCCCCTGCCATCTCTGTCCCTCCCTGCTACCCCTGTTCACACAGCGTCTCCCACAAACCCTGTTCCCCTCACATTGTACTCCGCCCCCCAGTCGGTTTAGTGCTGGGTCCCCCTAGTGTTATCATGCTCTTCCCTAGCTCACAAGGGCGGCACGGTGCACAGTGGTTAGCACTGTTGCCTCACAACGCCAGAGACCTGGGTTCAATTCCCGCCTCAGGCGACTGACTGTGTGGAGTTTGCACGTTCTCCCTGTGTCTGCGTGGGTTTCCTCCGGGTGCTCCGGTTTCCTCCCACAGTCCAAA
>NW_025212144.1:2111-3687 GCF_004010195.1 Chiloscyllium plagiosum
CTAGATTTGAGTGGTGCTGGAAATTCACAGCAGGTCAGGCATCATCCGAAGAGCAGGAAAATCGATATTTCAAGCAAAAGCCCTTCTTCAGGAATGAGACAGGGAGCCTCCGGGGTGGAGAGACCGTTTGCCGACTTTCCTTTTAGCTAATCCACTCTCAGTCAGACAATATCTTGGTGAACATTTCTTGCCCTCTGTCCAAAGCCCGCACAACTTCCCTACAGTATGACGATCAAAACTGCATGCAGTAATCCAAAGGTGGACAAGTTAAAGTTTTATACAGCTGTAACATGCGAACTCAAAGCACTGACTGAAGAAAGACAGCATGCCATAGCTCGTCTTTATCACCTTGTTCACTTACGTTGCCACTTTCAGGGAGCTGTGGCCTTGCACCACAAGATCCCTCTGGATATCAATGCAATTCAGAGTCCTGCCATTTACTGTATTTCCTCTTGCATTTGATTTCTCAAAATGCATCACCTTACACTTATCCAGATTAAACTCCACCTGCCATTTCGCTCCTCAGTGTTCCAACTAGTCTGTGTACTGCGGTATCCTTTGCTAACCTTCCTTACTGTCCACAAACCTTGCATACCTACTATTCAGAGTTCCTGCAATTTTCATTCATAATGAGGAACAACCAACCAATGTCCCAGCACTAACTCTCACAGAACACCAGGTCACAGACCTCCAGGGCGAAAACCAGTCCTCCACAACTGCCCTCTCTTCTGTAATCAAGTTAATTTTGTATCCAACTTTCCAACTTGCAGTCGATTTTATTCAACACAATCTTCTGGATCGGCTTATCATGAGGGGCCTTGTCACATCCTGTAGTAAATTCCATGCAGACAATATCTACTGCTCTACACTAATTAATCATCTTTGTCACTTCCTCAAAAAAATTAAGTTTGTGATGCAGGGCCTCCCCTGCCTAAAGCAATGCTGATTATCTCTAATATCCATGCTTCCCATATCTGAGTAGATCGGCTGTCCAAGAATCTTCGCAATTAATTTCCCTCCGACTGATTAAAGATTTACCGACAAATCATGTACTGGGTTTCGCTTCCTCAACATAGGAACAGGGAGTTGTGATCATTACCACTGAAATGTTATCCCACTGTAAGATCTAACAGCTGTTATGGTTTGTTGCCAAGCAGCACTTCCAATACATCGTCTCCTCCAGTCGGCATGTCTCTTTATTTTGTCAGGAACCTATCCTGGACACACCTGAAAGAAAATGGCCTCCAACCAAAGGAATTGAATTGAGTAGTGTTTTGAGGTTGAGAGCATGTACTTTACCTTTCAGAGACAGTGAATGCAGAAAGCTGTGGTGGGATTGACAGCAGTCTCGGCGTCTGCTGGAAAATGGAATAAATGTAATCTTTGGCTGTGAGACTATGTTTTCACAGCAATTCGAACTTAACCAATCGGCTTAAATTATGCCAGAAGAAACTAAATCCCAAACAAATTTGAAGTTTACTATTTTGACAACATCAATCCAAAAAGACAATCCGTCGCTCTGGGGTATAAACAGCGAGCAATTTGGACAATTATCTAGAGAGAGACAGCACCACCT
>NW_025212144.1:7602-12399 GCF_004010195.1 Chiloscyllium plagiosum
TCCTGGCCCTGACCAGATATATGCAAGAACACTGCAAGAGTCCAGAGAAGAAGTTGCAGGGGCCCTAGCTGTTAGGTTCACAACAGAATTAGCTACAGCCAGACGACTGGAGGGGAGCAAATGTTGTTGCACACTCAAGAAGAGCTGCAAAGGATAGCCTGTGAACAAAAGACCAGTAACTGTTACATTTGTGGTGGGTAAATTAGATTAGATTACTTACAGTATGGAAACAGTCCCTTCGGCTCAACAAGTCCACACCGACCCTCCGAAGAGCAACCCATCCAGACCCATTCCACTACATTTACCCATTCATCTCACACTACTGGCAATTTAGCATGGTCAAATTTCACATAACCTGCACATTATTGGACTGTGGGAGGAAACCAGAGCACCCGAACGAAACCCACCCAGACGTGGGGAGAATGTGCAAACTCCACGCGGGAATTGGTTTGATGGCAGGAAGCAGAGAGTAATAGTGGAAGAATGCTTGTCGGACTGGAGGCCTGTCGTTAGTGGCGTGCCTCAGGAGTCGGTGCTGGGCCCTTTTCTGTTTATTTTCTGTATCAATGACTTGTTAAAGAATGTCAAAGCATGGTTTAGTAAGTTTGCTGATGAAACTGAAACAGCCGGTATCATGGACAATGTGGAAGTTAACAGTAATCGCAGCAGGACCTTGGTTAGCTGGAGAAGTGGGCCGAGAAACGGCAAATGGAGTTTAATACAGAGAAGTGTGTGGTCTTGCTTTTTGGAAAGTCAAATCAAGGTAGACGTGTTATGTGATGGTCGGGCCTTAAGACGTGTCGTGGAACAGAGGGATCTTGGAGTTCAGATTCACAGTTCTCTGAAAGCGGAGCCACAGATAGGCAGAGCAGTGATTAAGGTTTTAGATACACTGCCCTTCATTAGTCGGAGCATTCAGTATCGAATTTCGGGAAATTATGTTGCAGTTATACAAGACGTTGGTCAGGTCGCACTTGGTGTAACGTGTACAGGAAGGATGTCATTAAGCTGGAAAAAGTGCAGTCGAAATTTACAAGGATAATGTTTGGACTCAAAGGGCTTTGTTATAATGAAATGTTGGTCAAGGTAGGATATTTTCTTTAGAGCGTAGGAGACTGAAGTATACCTTAATGAGGTGCATAAGTCCATGAGAGGCATGGATAGGTTGAATGCACTTCGTCTTTTTCCGAGAGTGGGGGAATCGGGGAATTTTACGAGGACTAGAGGTCATCAGTTTAAGGTCACAGTGGAAAGAACAATAGGGAACCTGAGCGTCAACTTTTTCTTATTACAGGGTGCTATGCATATAGCATGAGCTGTCAGTGGAAGTTGTTGAGACGGTTACATTAACAACATGTAAATGGCATTTGTACAAATACATAGATACGAAAGGATTAGAAGGCTATAAACCAGGGGTCGGGAAATGGAGTTAGCTTGAGCAGATATTTTGGTAAGCATGTATCAGTTTGGGCCAAAGGGCCTGTCTCCGTCTGTGGGACTCTATGATTCTGTGGGTGAGCTTCAGGAGTTAAGATTGCCTTCTGCGCCCATCATCCATAAGGGAGTGAGCAACCTCTGTATGGATTTCAGATCTGGGGCCAGTTTGTGAGTGTGTGTCAGGTGAGGAGGGAAGGGAGGGAGAGGCGATGCAGTCTGGATTCAAGTATTATGCTCTGTTTTCTCTCCCACCAGATAATACCACCCACCCTCCCAATTCAAGGCATTCGACACGATCATTTGCAAGAATACCAACATAAGTAGTAAGCTGACATTTGCTCTGTAGAAGACACGTGCTCCAGCCATCGCAAGGCAGACACAGGGACTCGGTCTGCAGCACTTCCAGAAGCTGACGGATACCCCATCACTGTTCAGGGACAGTTAGAGACAGTTAGAGATGGGCACGCAATGCTGGCCTTGCCAGTGACATTCCCATTCAAACATTTTCAAAAGTCGTTCTGCTGAAATGCTCCCGGTGTCAACCAAAAACAAATTCATCACACTGTCGGCTTTGTAATTTAAATATATATTTTATCTGGTTCTCACTGACTGACGCTGGTCTCCTTTGTCCACAGGTGTCAAGAATCCTGCAATCTTTGTCAGGACAATCAGCTTTTAAAGGTACTTTGAAACATTCAGCAAGTAAGTAAAAGATTCATGGCACCACAGGTCACTTTGTTCAACATAAACAAACTTTATTGTGCAAATGCAAAACGAAACAAAGTATCCTTATATGACACAATCCAAATTATCTGTATAATGTTTTGAATTCAATTTCAGTTTTACAGCCGAAGATTTTTAACGCATGAAGTCTTGAAGACTCATTCACTTTCTGAAAAGATCAACCAAAACATATGCCATAGCCTACTGGAAGTTACTTCGTCTCCTTCCCAGTTTTTCATTCTTATACCTGTGATCTCTAGAGCTTATTTTTGAAAATGTTCCACTGTGTGTGTTGACACAGCCGGCTGTCAAAAGACCTGCAATTCGTTCATGGCTGTTTACAATCTTCCATGGTTATGTTTTTTCTGATGCATTTTTATGTTTGAGGGGCAAAATTGATTTCTAAATTTGATTTTTAAAATATATTTCCGATTAATGCAACGAACATTTGGAAAAGGCTTTTCTAATAAAAGTTTCAGTTAAGCCGGCAACTCAAAATGTTGCTTTTTGCTTTGACATCTGGAGTGACTTTGCTGAAAATATAAATGCTTCAGAATTGATTGCACCGATTTTAATTCGTGGTAATTGTGTTGGAAAGAATTGGCTGTGCAGAAGCTTCCCTTTTTGATAGAACATTTCCCTGGAGAAACACCGGCCACTTTTACCAACAATGATTTACTCCTTATCACCAGCAATTTGCTTGAAAAGTTCCACTCTTTTACAGTGAGAGCATATCATTGTCACTGACACAATTACATCTTCAGCACCAATCTTTGTCCATCAGTTTGCGGACAAACGGCGTCTCGCGAGCGTGTTGTGTGTGCAGGCTGGGTAATGCAGTGAATCATACCCCTCACTGGCTACTTACTCTGGCTATTGAGGGAGTGCAGTGTAGGTTCACGAGGTCAATTCCTGGAATGGCGGGACTACCTTACGCTGAAAGACTGGAACGACTGGGCTTGTATACCTTTGAGTACAGAATACTGAGAGGGGATCCGATTGAGTCATATAAGATTATTAAACGATTGGACTCTCTGGAGGCAGGAAACATGTTTCCGCTGATGGGTGAGTGCCGAACCAGAGGAAACAGCTTAAAAATGCGGGGTAGACCAATTAGATCAGAGATGAGGAGAAACGTCTTCACCCAGACAGTGGTGGCTGTGTGGAATGCTCTGCTCCAGAAGGCAGTGGAGGCCCAGATTCTGGATTTTTTAAAGAAAGAGTTCGATAGAGCTCTCAAGGATAGTGGAATCAAGGGTTATGGAGATAAGGCAGGAACAGGATACTGATTAAGTATGATCAGCCATGTTCATATTGACTGATGCTGCAGGACCGAAGGGCAGAATGGCCTACTCCTGCACCTATTGTCTGTTGTCTATTGTCACTGAAAACAGGGCAACGGACTCCCCGCAGTGGGGACTTACTAGTGTCTCTGAAAGGGGGTAAATATGTGAATCACTTCCCACACTGAGAGCAGGTGAACAGCTTTTCCCCAGTGTGAACCCGCTGGTCAATAAACAAGCCAGATGACTGAGCAAATCCTTTCCAACAATCACAGCGAGTGCACGGCCTCTTCTCAGGGTGAATTCGCTTGTTTCTCATCACGTTAGGTGAACTGGTGAATTCCTTCCCATAATCAGATTAGGAACGCCCCCCTCCTGTTGCAAACTTGCTTGTGTGTCAGCGGAGCGGATGTATCAGCGAGTCCCTTCGCACTGTCAGAGTTGCATGGCCTGTCCACAGCGTGAAACCTCTGGTGTGTAAGCAGATTGGAGATAGCACTGAATCCTTTCTAACACACAAAACAAGTGAAAAGCCTCTCTCCAGTGTGTTTCCGCTCATGAATCACAAGAGCTGATGGATAATAGATTCCCTTCCCACAATGCATACATTTCCAGGCTTTATGCATGCTGAAATTGTTCGCATTCTCTCTCCAGATTTAACAATCAGTTGAAACCTCGTCCAAACAAAGAACATGTGAATGGTCTGTCTCTGGTGTGAATTGTGAAATTTTCTTTGAAGGCTGTTTTAAGTTTTTCTCACTCTCCGCGCATTGAAACACTCTCACAAGGATGTGTATGCATCATAATGTTTCAGTTAATACTTTGAAGTAGACTGAACAGAGAAAAAAATCTCCCTCCACATGGAAAGGTCCATGATGTTCACATCCTGACAAAATCAAATGCTTTCAGATCTTGATATAATGTTATTTTCCAATTTCTTTCGTCAAATCCTTCCCTTCTATTATCCCATAAAACATTTTAAAAATACCTCTGTGCAAGAAAAAATTTCAAAAGAAAATATTCCAAGTTGATGCAAAATCAGATCATTTGATAGATTTATGTTTACTGTTGATGCAGACTCGATGGAGGACAAAGTGAGGTCTGCTGATGCTGGAGATCAGAGCTGAAAATGTGTTGCTGGAAAAGCGCAGCAGGACAGGCAGCATCCAGGGAACAGGAGAATCGACGTTTCGGGCATAAGCCCTTCTTCAGGAATGAGGAAAGTTTGTCCAGCAGGCTAAGATAAAAGGTAGGGAGGAGGGACTTGGGGGAGGGGCGTCGGAAATGTGATAGGTGGAAAGAGGTCAAGGTGAGGGTGATAGGTCAGACGGGGGTGGGGGCGGAGAGGTCGGGA
>NW_025212144.1:15209-25267 GCF_004010195.1 Chiloscyllium plagiosum
ATATAACCACGAGATTCAGATTCTCCTCAGTTTGGAGCACTGAATCTGTGCTGTCTGTTTAAATATATATAACCATTATATTTAGAGTCTCCTCAGTTTGGGGCACTGACTCTGGGCAGGCAGGTTAAATAAATAGCTCTAACCATGAGATTTAAAGTCTCCTCAGTTTCGGGCACTGACATTCTGCTGGCTTGTTAAATTAATATATATAACCAGGAGATTCAGAATCTCCTCAGTCTAGGGCACTGACTCTGTGCTGGATGGTATAATAAATATATATAAAACCCAGAGGATTTAGAGTCTGTTCAGTTTAGGGCACCGACTCTGTGCTGGATGGTTTAATAAATATATATAAAACCCAGAGGATTTAGAGTCTGTTCAGTTTAGGGCACCGACTCTGTGCTGGCTGGTTAAATATATATCACCAAAGATATAGAGTCTGCTCATTATAGGGCACTGAGACGGTGCTGGCTAGTTAAATAAATACATATAAACAGGAGATTTAGTGTCTCCTCAGGTTAGGGCATTGACATTCTGCTGGCTGATTAAATAAATATATATAATGATTAGATTCAGATTCTCCTCAGTTTAGGACAGTGACTCGGTGTTGTCTGTTTAAATATATATGAGCAGGAGAATTACAGTCTCCTCAGTTTAGGGCACAATACAGAAATATAACCAGGATATTTAGAGTCACCTCAGTTTCAGGCACTGACTCTGTGCTAGCAGGTTAATTATATATAACCAGGAGATTTAGAGACTCCTCATTTTAAGGCCATGAATCGGTGCGAGATGGTTAATTAAATGTAACCTGGAGATTTAGAGATTCCTCATTTTAAGGCACTGACTTTTTGCTGGCTGGTTAAATAAATATATATAACCAGAAGATTTAATGTCTCCTCAGTCTAGAGCACTGACTCTGTGCTGGATGGTTTAATAAATATATATAACCAGGAGATTTAGAGTCTGTTCATTTTAGGGCACTGACTGTGTGGTGGCTGGTTAAATTCAAGAAAACAGGAGATTTAGAGTCTCCTCATTTTAAGAAATTGACTCTGTGCTGTCTGTTTAAATATATATAATCAGGAGTTTTAGAGCCTCCTCACTTTAGAGCACTGACTCTGTGCTGTCTGTTTAAATATATATAACCGGGAGTTTTAGAGTCTCCTCAGTTAAGGCAGTGACTCTGTGCTGACTGATTAATTATATATAACCAGGAGATTTAGAGTCTCCTCAGTTTAGGGCACTGACTGTGTGTTGGCTGGCTAAAATTTTTATAACCAGGCGATTTAGAGTCTCCTCAGTTTGGGGCACTGACTCTGGGCTGGCTGGCTAAATAAATTGATAAAACCAGTAGATTTAGAATCTCCTTAGTTTCAGGCACTGACTTTCTGCTGGCTAGTTAATAAATATTTATAACCAGGAGATTCAGCTTCTCCTCAGTTTGGGGTACTGACTCTGCGCTGGATGGTTTAATAAATATAGATAACCAGGAGATTTAGACTCAGCTCATTATAGGACATTGACCCAGAGCTGGCTGGTTCAATACAGAAATATAACCAGGAAATTTGGAGTCTCCTCAGTTTAGGGCACTGACTGTGTTGACTGATTAAATAAATATATGTAACCAGGAGATTTAGAGACTCCTCATTTTAAGGCCATGAATCGGTGCGAGATGGTTAATTAAATGTAATCAGGAGATTTAGAGACTCCTCATTTTAAGGCACTGACTGTGGTGGCTGGTTAAAATTTTTATAACCAGGATATTTAGAGTCTCTTTAGTTTGGGGCACTGACTCTGGGCTGGCTGGTTAAAAAAAGGTATAACCAGGAGATTTAGAGTCACCTCAGTTTCGGGCACTGACTTTTTGCTGGCTAGTTAATAAATATATATAACCAGGAGATTCAGTTTCTCCTCAGTTTGGGGCACTGACTCTGTGCTGGATGGTTTAATAAATATATATAACCAGGAGATTTAGAGTCTGCTCATTATAGGGCACTGACTCTGTACTGGCTGGAGAAATAAACATATATAAACAGGAAATATAGAGTCTCCACAGTTTAGGGCACTGTCTCTGTGCTGGCCCGTTAAATAAATATTACCAGGAGATTTAGAGTCTCCTCATTTTAAGGCACTGACCGTGTGGTGGGTAGGTAAAATTTTTGTTACCAGGATATTAGAGTCTCCTCAGTTTAGGGCACTGACTCAGTGCTGAGTGCTTTGAACAAATATATATAACCATGAGATTCAGAGTCCCCTCCATTTAGGGCACTGACTGTGCTGGCTGGTTAATTATATATAACCAGGACATTTAGAGCCTGATCATAATAGGCAACTCACTCTGTGCTGTCTGTTTAAATATGTATAACCAGGAGATTTAGGGTCTCCTCAGTTTAGGGCACTGACTCTGCACTGGCTGGTTAAATAAATATCTATAACCAGGACATTTAGTGTCTAATCATTGTAGGGCACTGACTCTGAGCTGTTATGCTTAAATAAATATACATAACCAGAAGATTTATGGTCTCCTCACTTTAGGGCACTACTCTGTGCCATCTGATTAAATAAATATATTTAACCAGGACTTCTTGAGTCTGCTCATTATAGGGCACTGACTCTGTGCTGGCTGGTTAAATACAAACATATAACCAGAATATTTAGAGTCTCCTCAGTTTAGGGCACTGACTGTGTGGTGGCTTGTTAACATTATTATAACCAGGATAATTAGATTCTCCTCAGTTAAGGGGACTATCTCTGTGCTGTCAACCAAGAGATTTAGTGTCTCCTCAGATTAGGGCACTGACTCTGTGCTGTCTTTTTAAATATACATGTGCAGAAAGTTTAGAGTCTCTTCAGTATGGGACACTGACTCTGTGTTGGCTGGTTAAATAAACAGGAGATTGAGAGTCTCCTCAGTTTTTGGCACTGACTCTGTGCTGGCTGATTAAATAAATATATATAACCAGGACTTTTTGAATCTGCTCATCATTGGGCACTGACTCTGTGCTGGCTGGGTAAATAAAAAGATATAGCCAGGAGATTTAGAGTCTCCTCACTTAAGGGCACTGACTCTGTGCTGTCTGGTAAAATAAATATAACCAGGAGATTAACAGTCTCCTCAGTTTAGGGCTCAGACTATGTGCTGGATGGAGAAGTACACATATATACACCCTGGATATTTAGAGTCTCCTCAGTTTAGGGCACTGACTGTGTGGTGGCTGTTTAAAATTATTATAAACAGGATAATTAGATTCTACTCAATCTCTCTGCTGTCTGTTTAAATATACATATAACCTGGAGTATTAGAATCAGCTCAGTGAAGGGCAGTGACTCTGTGCTGTCTGGTTAATTATATGTAAGCAGAAAATTTAGAGTGTCCGCAGTTTAGGACACTGACTGTGCGCTGGCGGGTTAAATAAATATATATAACCAGGAGATTTACAGTCTCCTCAGTTTAGGACTGTGACTATGTGCTGGATGGATAAATACATAAATATAAAACCAGGATATTTAGAATCCCCTCAGTTTAGGGCACTGACTCTGTGCTGACTGTTTAAATATACATAAAAGAAGAAAATTTAGTCTCCTTAGTTTAGTGCACTGACTGTGGGCTGGGGGGTTAAATAAATATGTACAACTAGGAGATTTAGAGTCTCCTCAGTTTCGGACTCCGATTTTTTTCTATAATACAGGAGGAAATGGAGATGCTACTTCAGCTCTTTAATTTTCTACTATACAAGAGGAATCAGTGACGCTGCTCCTGCTCCTTTATTTTCTACAATACAGGAGGAAGCAGAGACGCTGCTCCAGCTCCATTATTTTCTATAATACAGGAGGAAGCAGTGACGCTGCTCCAGCTCCTTTATTTTCTATAAGTCAGGAGGAAGCAGTGACGCTGCTGCACTTCCTTTATTTTCTATAATACAGGGGGAAGCAGAGACACTGCTCTAGCTCCTTTATTTTCTATAATACAGGAGGCAGCAGTGACATTGCTCCAGCTCCTTTATTTTCTATAATACAGGAGGAAGCAGAGACGCTGCTCCAGCTCCTTTATTTTCTATAATAAGGAGGAGGCAGAGACGCTGATCCATCTCCTTTATTTTCTATTATACAGGAGGAAGCAGTGGCGCTGCTCCAGCTCCTTTATTTTCTATAATACAGGAGGGAGCAGTGACACTGCTCCAGCTCCATTATTTTCTATAATACAGGAAGAAGCAGTGACGCTGCTCCAGCTCCTTTATTTTCTATAATACAGGAGGAAGCAGTGACGCAGTTCCAGCTCCTGATGTCCTGAACAAGTTCTCCACTCAGTGCTGCCTTACACCAATCCTCATAACTGACTGATGCCCTCGCCCAATTTAGGGGTGTGCTACTCTAAATCTCTGAAAAGGTATTGTCCAGCCCCAATTCTCCCATTTCGTGCAACACAGCATAATTCACCCATTCAGCACTGAACTGCACTAATTCACCCATTATCTGTTGCAATGACTCACATTTAGATAAGCCCTTTCCCAATTTTTCCATTTAGTAGTTCCTTGCAATGATTCTCCAATTTAGTGGAGCGCTGCCAGAATTCTTAAATTTAGGCGTGGACAAGTTGGACTGAAGGATCTGATTCCGTGCAGTACATCTCTGAGGCTGTAATTACTGCTTCGCATCCCTGCACCAATTCTCCCATTTACCAATCCTGCACTAATTCGGGAATTTCACCAACTCACCCATTGAGGTTATCCTGCCCCAGTCCTCACACTTAGAATTTAATGGCACCTGCATGAACTCTCCAATTATTGTTGCCCGGCATCAACTCCTTCCATTTAGTTGTTCCCTGACACACATCTTCCACGTACGGGTGCCCTGCTGAATTGTTTTCATTTAGTGATGCACTGAACTGAATCTCCAATTTACTGATGCTTGCAACATTTCTTCTTTTTATTGATTCCCTGGCCCTATTCCCCTATTTAGACATGCTCTGCTCCAATTTTCCAATATATTGGCACTCCCACAAATTTTCTAATGTAACGGCACTGTGCACCAGACCTCCCATTTATTGATTCCACCAAATCCCCCATTTATTCAAATCCCTGTACTAATTCTCCCGTTTACTGTTGCCATGTACCAATTCTCTAATTTAGCTCCTCTGTGCAACAGGTCTCTCGTTTGCTGATGGCACCAATTCTCCAATTCAGTGTTGCTTAGCACCTTTTCCCCAATTACTGATGTCCTGAACACATTCTCCATTTAGTTGTGCCTTACACTAATCCTCATAGTGACTGATGCCCTCACCCAATTTAGGGGTGCCCTACTCTCATTCCCACATCAAGTATTCTCCTGTCCCAATTTTCCTATTTGGTGCTCACTGCATCAGTTCTCCAGCTATCAGATGTCCTTTTCCAAATTCTCTTGTTTCGATAAGCCCTTTCCCAACTCTTCCTTTAGTAGTTCCTTGGAATGATTTACCACTTTCATGGAGTGCTGCCAGAATTCTAAAATTGAGACATAAATAAGTTGGACTGAAGTGTCTGTTTCCATGTTGTACACCTCTATGACTGTATGACTCTACTTATGGCTCCACTGTTCGCAAACATTTCTCCCATTTACCAATCCTGCACAAATCCTGAAACTTCACGAACTCTCACATTGTTATTATTGTTGGGGTTCTCTTCAATTAAAAGGCGTCTGCATGAATTCTCCAATTATTGTTGCCCTGCTTCAATTCCTTCCATTTAATTGTTCCCTGAAACACTTCTTCCACGTATGGGTGCCCTGCTGAATTGTTTTCGTTTAGAGATGCACTGAACTGAATCTCCAATTTACCGATGCTTGCAACATTTCTTTTTATTGATTCCCTGTCCCTATTCCCCAATTTAGAAATGCTTTGCTCAACTTTTCTAATATATTGACACTCACACCAGTTTTGCAATGTAATGGCACTGTGCACCGAATCTCCCATTTATTGATTCCCACCAAATCTCCCTGTACTCATATCCCTGTACTAATTCTTCCATTTACTGGTGCCCTAGCTGATTCTACCATTTAAGGGTGCCCCACTCTAATTCTCCCATTTCCTGGTGCCATGCACCCATTCTCAAATTTAGCTCCACTGTGCACTAGTTCTTCCATTCAGTATTTCCCTGCAACATTTCTCCCATTTAGTAGTCTGCTGCCAGAATTCTGTAATCTTGCGATCCCTGCATCAAATCTCTAAATTATCGATCCTACACATATCTCCCATTTAGTGGTAAACTGCACCAACTCCCCCATTTTGTGCTACAGTGTATTGAATCTGGACCACTAATCCTTTGCAACAATTGTCCTATTTACTGATTCACTGCCCATGTTCTCCCATTTGCTCCAATTCTCGAAGTTGTCAGCACCCTGCACCAGGTCTTTCATTTACTGATACCCCACACCAATTCTCCAATTCAGTGTTGCTTAGCACCATTTCCCTCAATTACTGACGTCCTGAACAAGTTCTCCTCACAGTGCTGCCTTACAGCAATCCTCATACTGACTGATGCCCTCGCCCAATTTAGGGGTGCCCTACTCTCATTCCTGCATCAAGTATTGTCCTGTCCCAATTTTCCCATTTAGTGCTACACTGCACCAATTCTCCCATTTACTGCTAAACTGAAATTCTCTCATTTGGTGCTAACTGCACCAATTTGCCATTATCGGACACCCCATTCCAATTTCTCTTACTTTGATAAGCCCTTGCCCAATTCTTCGATGTGGTAGTTCTTGGGAACGATTCCCCAATTTCACGGAGTGTTACCAGAATGCAAAAATTGAGTCATAGACAAGTTGGAGTGAAGTGTCTGTTTCCATGTTGTACATCTCTATGATTGTATGACTCTATTTATGGCTCTGTTGCTCTGCACCATTTCTCCCATTTACCAATCCTGCACATATCCTGAAACTGCACCAACTCTCCCATTGAGTATTATCCTGCACAATTTAAAGGCACCTGCATGAATTCTCCAATTATTGATGCCCTGCATCAATTCCGTCCATTTAATTGTTCCCTGATACACTTCTACCACGTTCTGGTGCCCTACTGAATTGTTTTCATTTAGTGATGCACTGAAATGAATCTCAATTTACCGATGCTTGCAACATTTCTTCTTTTTATAGATTACTGGCCCCTATTCCCCAATTTAGACAAGCTGTGCTCCATTTTTCTAATATATTGACACTCACACCAGTTTTCCAATGTGCACCGAATCACCCATTTATTGATTCCCACAGAATCTCCCATTTACTCATATCCCTGTACTAATTCTTCCATTTACTGATATCCTACCCGACACAATCATTTGAGGGTGCCCTGCTCTAATTCTCCCATTTCCTGGTGCCATGCACCCATTCTCTAATTGAGCTCCACTGTGCACCAGTTCTTCCATTCAGTCTTTCCCTGCAACAATTCTCTCATTTAGTAATTCGCTGCCAGAATGCTCTAATCTTGCGATCCCTGCATCACATCTCCAAATTACCGATCCTACACATATCTTCCCTTTCGTGGTGAACTGCACCAACTCCCGCATTGCGTGGAGCCCTTTATTGAATCTCGACCACTAATCCTTTGCAACATTTGTCCTATTTACTGATTCACTACCCGTATCCTCCCATTTGCTCCAATTCTCGAAGTTATCAGCACCCTGCACCAGGTCTTTCATTTACTGATACCCCACACCAATTCTCCAATTCAGTGTTGCTTCACACGATTGCCCCCAATTAATGACGTCCTGAACAAGTTCTCCATTCAGTGCTGCCTTACACCAATCCTCATACTGACTGATGGACTTGCCCAATTTAGGGGTGCCCTACTCTAAACCTCTGAAAAGGTAATGCCCTGCCCCAATTCCCCCATTTCGTGCAACACAGCATAATTCACCCATTTAGCACTGAACTGCACTAATTCACCCATTATTTGTTGCAATGACTCACATTTAGATAAGCCCTTTCCCAATTTTTCCATTTAGTAGTTCCTTGCAATGATTCTCCAATTTAATGGAGAACTGCCAGAATTCTTAAATTTAGGCATGGACAAGTTGGACTGAAGGGTCTGTTTCCGTGCAGTACATCTCTGAGGCTGTAATTAGTGCTCCGCTTCCCTGCACCAATTCTCCCATTTACCAATCCTGCACTAATTCTGGAATTTCACCAACTCACCCATTGTGGTTATCCTACCCCAGTCCTCACACTTAGAATTTAATGGCATCTGCATGAACTCTCCAATTATTGTTGCCCTGCATCAATTCCTTCCATTTAGTTGTTCCCCGATACATATCTTCCATGTACAGATGCCTTGCTGAATGTGTTTTTCATTTAGTGATGCACTGAACTGAATTTCCAATTTCCCAATTCTGGCAACATTTCTTCTTTTTATTGATTCTCTGGCCCCTATTCCCCAATTTAGACACGCTCTGCTCCAATTTTCCAATATATTGGCACTCCTACCAATTTTCTAATGTAACGGCACTGTGCACCAGATCTCCCATTTATTGTTTCCACCAAGTCTCGCATTTACTCGTATCCCTGTACTAATCCTTCCATTTACTGATGCCCGAGCCCGACTCTACCATTTAAGGGTGCGCTACTCTAATTCTCCCATTTACTGTTGCCATGCACCAATTCTCTAATTTAGCTCCACTGTGCACCAGCTCTCTCATTTACTGATGGCCCACACCAAAATTCTCCAATTCAGTGTTGCTTCGCACCTTTTCCTCATATTGACTGATGCCCTCACCCAATTTAGGGGTGCCCTACTCTCATTCCCGCATCAAGTATTCTCCTGTCCCAATTTTCCCATTTGGTGCCAACTGCATCAATTCTCCAGCTATCAGACGTCCTTTTCCAAATTCTCTTGTTTCGATAAGCCCTTGCCCAACCTTTCCATTTAGTAGTTCCTTGGAATGATTCACCACTTTCATGGAGTGCTGCCAGAATTCTAAAATTGAGACATAAATAAGTTGGACTGAAGTGTCTGTTTCCATGTTGTACACCTCTATGATTGTATGATTTTACTTATGGCTCCACTGTTCGCAAACATTTCTCCCATTTACCAATCCTGCACAAATCCTGAAACTTCACGAACTCTCCCATTATTATTATTATTGTCCTGCCCAATTTAAAGGCACCGGCATGAATTCTCCAATTATTCATGCCCTGCATCAATTCTTTTTAAATGTTCCATTAAATACTGTTCCACGTACAGGTGCCCTGCTAAATTGTTTTCATTTAGTGGTGCACTGAATTGAATCTCCAATTTACCGATGCTTGCAACATTTCTTCTTTTTATTGATTCCCTGTCCCTATTCCCTAATTTAGAAATGCTTTGCTTGAATTTTCTAATATATTGGCACTCCCACCAGTTTTCCAGTGTAATGGCACTGTGCACCGAATCTCCCATTTATTGATTCCCACCAAATCACCCATTTACTCGTATCCCTGTACTAATCCTTCCATGTACTGATGCCCGAGCCCGATTCTACCATTTAAGGGTGCGCTACTCTAATTCTTCCATTTACTGTTGCTATGCACCCATTCTCAAATTTAGCTCCACTGTGCACTAGGTCTTCCATTCTGTATTTCCCTGCAACAATTCTCCCATTTAGTAGTCCGCTGCCAGAATTCTCTAATTTTGGAGATCCCTGCACCAAATCTCCAAATTACCGATCCTACACATTATCCTCCCTTTAGTGTTGAACTGCGCCAACTCCCCCATTTCGTGGTACACTGTATTGAATCTGGACCACTCGTCCTTTGCAACATTTGTCCTATTTACTGATTCACTGCCCGTGTCCTCTCATTTGCTTTAATTCTCGAAATTATCAGCACCCTGTACAGGTCTCTCATTTACTGATACCCCACACTAATTCTCCAATTCATTGTTGCTTAGCACCACTTTCCCCAATTACTGATGTCCTGAACCAATTCTCCTCACAGTGCTGCCTTACACCAATCCTCATATTGACTGAGGCCCTTGAATGCTTTTTGGGTGCCCTACTCTAAATCGCCCATCAAGCATTTGACTGCCCGAATTTTCCCATTTAGTGTTA
>NW_025212145.1:0-4045 GCF_004010195.1 Chiloscyllium plagiosum
GGACAAGAAGAGGCCATTCAGCCCTTCCAGCCTGCTCCCCCATTCAATGTAATCATGGCTGGTCCGATTTTAACCTCAACTCTGCATTCTTGCAAACCACTGATACTGTCAATGCTGGAAAGCTGAAATACAAACAGAAAATTCCGGAAATACTCTGGAGGGCAGAGAGCATATATATATATATAGAGAGAGAGAGTCATCACTCTGATGTCTCAGTTTAATCTCTCTATGCTTAGTCATTCAGGCAGCTCTAATTTGTAGCAATGTGTCTCGTTATACCTGTGCAATCTTCTCTTTGAAGGCTTCCCATTGCTCACGGACTGCTTTTCCTTCCAATTTTTCATTGCAATCCATTTGGGCTTGATTCCTTTTCTACTCCCTGAAATTAACCCACGTCACCCTGCTCTGGGAAACGTGAAAGGAGGTTGCTAGGCCACTGGTGAAGATCTTTGCCTCCTCACTCTCCACGGGAGTCATACCTGAGGATTGGAGAGAGGCGAATGTTGTTCCTCTTTTCAAGAAGGTTAATAGGGAAATCCCTGGCAGTTACAGACCAGCCAGTCTTATGTCTGTGGTCAGCAGGGTTTTGGAAAGAATTCTGAGGGATAGGGTTTATGACTATTTGGCAAAGCAGAGCATGATTAAAGGCAGTCAACATGGCTTTGTGAGGGGCAGATCATGCCCCACAAATCTTATTGAGTTCTTTGAGGAGATGATGAGACAGGTCGACAAAGGTCGAGCAGTGGAAGTGGTGTATATGGACTTCAGCAAGGCATGTGATAAGGTTCTCCATGGTAGGCTCATTCATAAAGTCAGGATGTATGGGATACAGCAGGATTTGGCGATATGGATTCAGAATTGGTTGGCTGACAGAAGGCAGAGAGTGGTTGTAGATGGAAAGTATTCTGCCTGGAGGACAGGGTTGAATGGGGTCCCGCAGGGCTCTGTTCTTGGGCCTCTGCTCTTTGTAGTTTTTATAAATGACTTGGATGAGGAGGTTGTGGGGTGGGTTAGTAAATTTGCAGATGATACAAAAGTTGGAGGTGCTATCGATAGTATAGAGGGCTACTGTAGGCTGCAGCGCGACATAAACAGGATGCAGAACTGGGCTGAGAAATGGCAGATGGAGGTCAACCTGAATAAATGCAAAGTGATGCATTTTGGAAGGTCGAACTCGAATGCTGAATATAGGATTAAAGACAGGATTCTTGGCAGTGTGGAGGAACAGAGGAATCTGGGTGTGTAAGTACATAGATCCCTCAAAGTTGCCACCCAAGTGGATAGGGTTGTTAAGAAAGCATATGGTGTTTTGGCTTTCATTAACAGGAGGATCGAGTTTAAGAGCCACGAGGTTTTGCTACAGCTCTACAAAAGCCTGGTGAGACCACACTTGGAATATTGTGTCCAGTTCTGGTCGCCCTACTATAGGAAAGATACAGAGGCTTTGGAGAGGTTTACCACGATGCTGCCTGGACTGGAGGGCTTGCCTTATGAAGAAAGATTGACTAAGCTTGGACTTTTCTCTCTGGAGAGAAGGAGGAAGAGAGGTGATCTGATTGAGGTATACACGGTAATGAGAAGCATGGATAGAGTTGATAGCCAGAGACTTTTCCCCAGGGCAGGATTGACAGGCAAGAGGGGTCATAGTTTTAAGATATCAAGAGGAAGGTATTGAGGAGACGTCAGAGGTAGGTTCTTTATGGAGAGAGTTGTGAATGCATGGAATGCGTTGCCAGCGGTGATGGTGGAAGCAGAGACATTGGGGACATTTAAGCAACTGCTAGACATGCACAAGGATAGCAGTGAGTTGAGGGGTGCGTAGGTTAAGTTATTATATTTTACATTTGGATTACTCCTCGGCAGAACATCGGACCTGTTCTGTGCTGTACTTTTCGATGTTCTATGTTGTAAATACTTTAACTCTTGCTTTTTTCTATAACTGTTCTAAGCACAGTGATGTTATGGTCATTATTCCCAAAATACTCCCCCCTGGAAACATACTCCTTTTGCCCTCCTTCAAGCCCCAGACTGAGAGCCAGCTTCGCTTCATTCCCTGTTGGACTTAAACTATACAAATCATAAAATATTAATTCAGAAATCATTCTCTCTCTCCATTTTACACTCTTTACCCTGCTATCTTCTGAGTCAATATTAGGTTAATGGAAGTTCCTAAAGTTCTTGTGTCTTAAGCTATTTATCTGAAAGAATGTTACTCTATCTCTTTCACATTATTTGCTGGCCTATTCTATACATCCAGCTGTCGACTGCCTGATCTATCGCCCCGCAGTTAGAACCAGATAGATTCTGCCCTGAGACCCTGAAAGAGTGTTATAAACATTTACTTAATCAATATAAGTGCATCCTCCTTTTCTTACCTTCCTGAATATGCTACGGCCAGGAATGTGTAATTCTCAACACTCCTCTTGTTTAAGCCTGAACTGTGTTATTCCCCCTGTATCATTATCCCACCAGATTGGCACCACATCCACAAACATCGACTCCACCCACCACCGACGCTCAATAGAAGCAGTGTGTACCATCTACTAGACACTAGATATTCAGGAAAGACCCTCAGACAGCACCTTCCAAACCCATGACCACTTCCATCTAGAAGGACAAGGGCAGCAGGTACATGGGAACACCACCCCATGCAAGTTCCCCTCCAAGCCCCTCACCATCCTGACTTGGAAATATATCATTGTTCCTACACTGTCACTGAGTCAGAATCCTGAAATTCCCTCCCTCATGGCATTGTGGGTCTACCCACAGCACATGGACTGCAGCGGTTCAAGAAGGCAGCTCACCCCCACCTTCTCAAGGGGCAACGAGGGACGGGTAATAATCGCTGGACCCAGCCAGTAATGGCCATGTTGCATGAGTTAATCGTAAATCTTGTGATATCTGTGCCTACACCGTCATCACCAAGGCTACTGAATATGTGAATTTATACAGGTGAAGGTAAAGTCACCAGAGAGAGGTGACTGATGGTGGTTTAACCTGAGGGTAACCATGTTTCAGGTAAGGGGCGAGGGTGAGACCTTCATGGTGACCTCAGTCTGCGTGAGAACTGAACCCACACAGTTGGTATCACTCTCCATCTCAAACCAGCTGTCCATTCACCTGAGCTATTCCCAAATTTATGTGCGCACTCTGTAAACCATTCTTTGCCTGTCTGGCATTCCCCCATGTCTAATCTCAATTGTTTCCAAATGATGTTTTCCATCACATTGTTTGCCTCCTCGAGTTGTTTCTGTAGCCAGTTTGACCTGAGCGTCGGTGATGGAGGGAGTGGATGTTTGTGGATGTGGTGCCAATCTCCTCAGATAATGACATTGGAGCAATAACAGAGTCTGGGCTAAAATAAGGGGAAGTTATGCAATCCTAGCTGCAGTGCAAACAGGAAACAGGAAAGGAAGAGAAAGAAGGTGCAGTTATATTGATTAAAGAAATGTTTACCCCTGAGGCTTTGCCAAGTTAGTTTAAGGCCTTTCCTGTTGCGTGGGACAGTATGCCTGGGAGGATTTCAGTGTCAGCTCTGTCCATTCCCCTCAGCCCACCCCTGACTAAGGAATCTGAAACCCCTGCTAGTCAGATATTTAACCTGGTTGATCAAACCACTCCCAATGCAGGTTTCTGTGTGGCACCCAGAGATTACAAGCCTGGTGTAAATCCCTCTCAGGCTCAGGATACCTTGGTTTCAGACCCTCACAATGACGAGAGCTTCTGATGGCCACTCTCCCCCCTCACAGAATGTTCCACAATCTCTCAAGGAGGCCTGTCCCCCCACCCCAGGAGAGGAGTGACCTGGGGTCCCCTGGCCAGTCCTGTACACACTGTCCCTGCTGCCCCAGTGCTTTGCTGTGTGCACTCACTGGCCGGGGGTGGGAGGGGAGTATGGTGTTGTTTCTGGGGATGGGGCTAAGGGAGCTGGGGCTGAGGGCAGATTCTGAGCTCTGACATTAATACCCTCAATGAGGCAATGCCAGCGGCCAACTGCTTGGAGGCAGGAGGGGGAGACTGCACAGAGGGTGGGGTGGGGGGGAGA
>NW_025212145.1:11660-25268 GCF_004010195.1 Chiloscyllium plagiosum
ATTGCAAGGGGGAGGGGGAGAGTCCATAGGGGGAGACTGCATGGGGAGAGACTGCACAGGGGGAGATTGCACAGGGAGAGTGTTTACGGGAAAGAGACTGCATGGGGGTGGGGCTACTGGTCAGGGGAACAGCCTGGAAATGTGGTATAATTTGCTGAAGATGTGGTGGGGAGTGAGAGGATGGGTGGAGGGGGAGCTCAGAGACAGAACGAGGTATGAAAGGGGTAGGGGACCATGACAGAAGAGAGGCTGAAGGAGTGGTAACGAGAGCTGAGAGTGGGAGGGAATGGGTAGGTGGTTTTGGAAGGAGCCCATGACCTGACAGGACTAGGGTGTGATGGCAGAAATAGCTGTCACTATCACCCCTGCCCCTCCACCTGCACCCACCTAATCACCTTCCAGTCATCTTCTCCCAACCCCAACCCCACCCCCACCCCCATTTATCTGCCAGCCCCCTACCCCCACCCTCATTCCTGATGAAGAGCTTATACCTGAAACTTTGACTCTCCTGCTCCTCAAATGCTGCCTGACCTGCTGTGCTTTTCCAGCACCACACTGCCAACTCTGATCTCCAGCATCTGCAGTCCTCACCTTCTTTTTGTGGTTAAAGGAGCTGAGGGATACGGGGAGAGGATTGGACTAGGGTGTAGAGCTCAATGATCAGCCATTGCCATGCTATCCCAAGGGGCTTCGATGGGCTGAATGACAAGGGTCTTTTCCCTCAGGTGGGGGAGTTCAAACTAAGGGGTGAGGGGAGAAAGATTTAAAAGGGACATGAGTGGCAGCTTTTTTACACAAAGGGTGGTTCGTGTGTAATGAGCTGCCAGAGGTGGTGGATACTGACACCGGTTAAAAGATATTTGGATAAGAACATGAACAGGAAAGGTTTGGAGGGATATGGACCAGGAGCAGGCAGAGGGGAATAGTTTAGTTTGGGAGCATGGTTGGTGTGGATTGGTTTCCGTGCTGTATGACTCTATAAATGCTGGTACAGGCTCGAAGGGCCGAATGGCCCACGTTTGCTCCTATCCCCTGTGTTCCTCTGCCTTACCAATCAGCCGTATAAATAAACTCACCTGCCAAGAATGAAACTGTAACAAACGCAGTTCCCTTCAAGATCAAAGTGGATAATACTGAGAGTACAGATACAGTAATCTTTCTCAGATTCACCTTGACCCCCAGGCGTACCATTGGTCCTGATTCTACAACCCGTTGTGGCTCTGCCCCCGTTCATGCAACACAGACCCCAGAGAAACCCCTTCACTCGACGGCTCCCTTCTCACCGACCCCACAGTAACCGAGGAAACGGCTTGTGTCCGGGATAAACCCGGCACATTCTCAACAGTCACCCAGACAGATTTGTCAGCAAATCCCTCAAGACAGACCGGGCAAGTCTAGAACTCAAGGGGCAGCGTTATACAGCAACCTGTAGTCGGGACATCTGGGAGAATTCTGCTCAGCCACGGATTAGTGAGAAGGTGGAACTCACTCCCATGGGGAATGGTTGAGGCGCCTTGGAGGGGAACCCGGATGAAGAGCTGAGGGAGACAGGAAGAACAGGATATGCTGAGAAAGTGAGATTCAGGAGGGCTGATATGGAGCAGGATGGGCCGAATGGCCTGATTCTGTGCTGTAAAGAACCAGGGGGCACAGCCTCAAAATAAGGGGAAGTGGGTTTCAGACTGTGTTCAGGAGCAGTTTCTTCACCCAAAGGGTTGTGAATGTGTGGAACTCCCTGCCCAGGGAAGTAGCTGAGGCTTCCTCATTAAATGTTTTTAAGGCAAAGGTAGATTTTTGTACAGTAAAGGAATTAAGGGATAGGGTAAGAGGACGGGTAAGTGGAGCTGAGTCCACAGAAAGATCAGCCATCATCTTATCGAATGGCAGAGCAGGCTTGAAGGGCCAGACGGCCTACTCCTGCTCCTGTTCATGTGTTAAAGTTCATGACTGACAGTCATAGGGCAGGGTTGAAAAATGTGGTGCTGCAAAAAAACACAGCAGGCCAGGCAGCATCCGAGGATTAGAAGAATCGACGTTTTGGGCATAAGCCCTACTTCAGGAATTCCTGAAGAAGGGCTTATTCCCCAAATGTTGATTCTTCTGATCCTCGGATGCTGCCTGGCCTGCTGTGTTTTTTTGCAGCACCACATTTTTCAACTCTGATACACCAGCATCTGCAGTCCTCACTTTCTCCTAGTCATAGGGCAGGGGGCAATGTTCTGGGTCACTGAGGTTAGCTGCACATTTCTTATCCATCTGTATCACTGGGGAGGGGAGGTCTCTCAGTGAGGAGTCAGCGCCTGGGGTTCCCAGTTGGAAGTGATGGATGTTGGAGAGGTGGATGGTCCCACCACCAGGGCTGATGGGACTCAGTTAGAGCTCAGGACCATATGGTGTTCCTGAATCCTCTCAGGACCAGGCTGGGGGCGGGTTGGGGGGGGGGGTGGTGATATGTCCTGTTGGAATCACTGATCATGCAAACAAAAGCTGCTCCACTAGATCTCTGCCATCTCTCTGCAGGTCAAACTGCCACCTGACCCATCTTGGCATTGCAATTCTGTGTGTTGAGGGGCACAGGGATAGTGCAGGAAAGTCAGCTTGAGAATGAGTTGTGATCTTATTGGATGGCTCGATGGGCTGAATGGCCTACACCAGCTTCTCATTTCTGCTCTGATTTGTAATTTTGAAACTCAGAATCATTACAGTGCAGAGGCCATTCAGCCCTCTTGCCAATCTCCTGCCATTTCTCCATCTCCCCACTCACCACCTCTATCCATATAATCATTCAATGCCCCTCTTGAATACCCCAATTAAACCTACCTTCCCCACATTTCCAAGCAGCACATTCCAGACCCTAACTACTTGCTGAAAATGCTTACAGTATCCTTGGCTTTATGAACAGGGACGTAGTGTACAAGATGATGTTGAACTTGTACAAGACCCTTGTTAGACTTCAGCTGGAGTATGTTATACAGTTGTGGGCACCACATTATCAGAAAGATGAGAGTGTATTGGAGAGAGTGCAGAGCAATTTACAAGAATGGTTCCAGGAATGAGAAACCTCTGTAATAAGGAGAGATTGAGGAAGTTGGGAGTGTTCTTCTTCGAGAGAAGGTGGCTGGGAGGAGATTGAATAGAGGTTTTCAACATCATGAACGGGGACTGGATAGAGAGAGATCGGGAGAAACTGTTCCTGTTTGTAAAAGGAGCAAGAATTGGAGGGGCATGGAATTAAAGTGATGTACAAACGAAGCAAGTGAGAAGAAAGTATTTTCACCCAGCGAGTAGTTAGGGTGTGGGACACACTGCCTGGAAATGAGATGGTGGCAAGTTCAATCGAGACATTCAAGAGGGGGATTGGATGGTTATCTGGATGGAAATGGTGAGCAGGGAGATGGGGAAATGACAGGAGAAGGGCATTAGGGGATAGAAGCAATACAGGCACAATACCCAAATGGCTTCCTGCACTTTAGTAATCCTATGATTCTGAGTCTGAAGTGAGTGCTGGAGTTTGTGAGTTGTCTGTGAGCCTTTGTACCTGTGTGAGCAGTGAGAGTGAGAGCGGAATCCTTAACCCAGTAGCTGAGGCTGGGACCGCTCTGTACATTGCTGCTGGAGTGCCTGTGACTGTCACTAACCTCCTGTTGTTCCCTTACAGAAAGCTGGGCACCCTACCCGCACGTTTGGACGACTAACTCATGGTGCGTTGCATTGTACTTAACCTCTGTGCGCATTCGCTCTGACTGCCCATGCTGTTCGCAGCATGGAAGCATCTCATGGCATTGGAGGAGACCCTTCAGCCCATCATCCCTGTGCCAGCTCTATGAAGGAGAAACATAGATACATAGAAAATAGGGCAAGAGTAGGCCATTCAGCCCTTCGAGCCGTCTCCACCATTCAGTATGACTATGGCTGATCATCCAACTCAGTCATCTGTTCCTGCTTTCCCCCATACTCTTTGATCCCTTTAGCCCTAAGAACTATATCTAAGTCCTTCTGGAAAACATTTAATATTTTGGCTTCAACCGCTTTCTGTGACAGAGAATTCCCCAGGCTCCCCACTCTCTGGGTGAGGATATTTCTCCTCATCTCCATCTGAAATGGCCCACCCTGTATCCTTAGACTGTGACCCCCCCCAACCGGTTCGGGACTCCCTGGTCATCAGGAACATCCTTCCTGTGTTTACCTTGTCTACTTCCTGTTAGAGTTTTATAGATTTCTATGAGATTCCCCTCAGTCTTCAAAACTCAGGAGCTGTCCATGTCGGCCTGCTCTCCCATTCTTTGTCGTTTTAAGTTATTTATATCGTTCCGTTTGGAGAAGCTCGGTGGAATTTGCATTGACGTTGGAAAGGGTGTGGATGAGGAAGGTCATATGAAGCAGTTTGCACTGACAGGTGCTCAGTATTGTCCTCTAGCTGCTGTTTCTCATATTCCCAGAGAATTGAGTCGGGGGAGGGGAGTGTGAGATGAATTATTCTTTTCACACAGCGAGTTGCTGTGAGCTGGAGTGGAGTCCACAATCACGGGAGGGGGATAGGAAATTAAGGTTGAAGTGAGATTGAAGTGAATGGTCCCACAGGCTCGAAGGGCTGAATGGCCTACTCATGCTCAAAAGTCCCTGTGCGCCTATGTTTCTATGTTTTCATGGATTCAATCAAAACTTCTAGAATTCAAAATGTGATTACTAACAAGAAAAAGAAATGGCGTTGCTGAGGTGGAAGAGGAGATTGGGGTTCTGGGGTTAATTCGATAGATCTTTCAAAGATCAGGCACAATGGGCTGAATAGTCTTCTTCTGGGCTGTGCCATCCTACAGCAATGGGGACAATATCCTTTCCTCTGGTTGATGGAATGGAATGCAGTTGAGGCTTTTGACCAAGGTTCTGCCTCACACATCCATAAAGTCACCACCAGGGGAGCCATTCCCTTAAAACATGGTGGCCAAGGCAGGGGTCTCCAAGCAGCATTAAGAATAAATGGGCAACATGTGTTCCAACACTTGGCTCAAAGGTAGAAGACAGAGGGTGGTGGTGGAGAGTTGTTTTTCAGACTGGAGGCCTGTGACCAGAGGTGTGCCACAGTATCAGTGCTGGATCGACTGCTTTTCATCATTTATATAAATGATTTGGATGTGAGTATAAGAGGTATAGTTAGTAAGTTTGCAGAAGACACCAAAATTGGAGGTGTAGTGGACAGCGAAGAGGGTTACCTCAGATTACAACAGAATCTTGATCAGATGGGCCAATGGGCCAAGGAGTGGCAGATGGAGTTTAATTTAGATAAATGCAAGGTGCTACATTTTTTGAAAACAAATCAGAGCGGGGCTTATACACTTAATGGTAAGGTCCTGGGGAGTGTTGCTGAACAAAGAGACCTTGGAGTGCAGGTTCATAGCTCCTTGAAAATGGAGTCACAGGTAGATAGGATAGTGAAGAAGGCATTTGGTATGCTTTCCTTAATTGGTCAGAGTATTGAGTACAGGAGTTGGGAGGTCATGTTGCGGCTGTACAGGACATTGGTTAGGCCACTTTTGGAATATTGCATGCATTTCTGGTCTCCTTCCTATCGGAAAGATGTTGTGAAACTTGAAAGGGTTCAGAAAAGATTTACAAGGATGTTGCCAGGGTTGGGGGATTTGAGCTATAGGGAGATGCTGAACAAGCTGGGGCTGTTTTCCCTGGAGCGTCAGAGGCTGAGGGGTGACCTTATAGAGGTTTACAAAATCATGAAGGGTATGGATAGGATAAATAGACAAGGTATTTTCCCTGGGGTGGTGGAGTCCAGAACTAGAGGTTTAAGGTGAGATGGGGAAAGATTTAAAAGGGACCTAAGGGGCAACTTTTTCTCACAGAAGGTGGTACGTGCATGGAATGAGCTGCCAGAGGAAGTGATGGAGGCTGGTACAATTACAACATTTAAAAGACATCTGGATGGGTTCATGTGTAGGAAGGATTTAGAGGGATATGGGCCAAGTGCTGGCAAAATGGGAGTACATTAGGTTAGGATATCTGATCGGCATGGATGGGTTAGACTGAAAGGTCTGTTTCTGTGCTGTACATCGCTATGACTCTGTGACATGTGTTCCAACACTGTGTGCTCCAACTTTTGAGAGAGATTTGCAGAAATGCTCAAAGGGGAAGGGTTGGAGGGAGATAACAGCCCAGTGAGATTAATTGGCTGCTCTCTCAGAGTTATGCCTTTCAAAGACATTGAGACATCCAAAGGCACGATGGGGTGTGACTGGTGGATTCGGGAAGAATGCTTCCTGTTGTGTGAAAGATGGGGACATGGGGACATAGCTGGAAAATAAGAGGCAAAGATGGGGAGAAGATGGTTTTTCTCCCCAAGAGTTGTGAACCTGTGGGAACCAGTTCCCCAGGGAGTGGTGGAGGGCGGGATCCCGGATTATTTACCATGCAGTGTTAGTTGGAATCTTGACTAATGAGGGGATGGGAGGCAATGGGAATAAGTAGGCACTTGCTGTTCATCATCAGACTATCCCATCAGTGAGCTCGACGGGCTGAATGGCCTACTCCTGCTCCTGTTTCCCATGTTCAAAAGAGCCATCAGTAATCCAACGGCTTCCTGCTACTGTTCTGTATATGTTGGTGTGTGCATGATTGTCTTGATGTTGGATGAGAACTTCCAAGTGATGGAGTTGCTGGAAGATCTCTGGGTATGTTCCGACTCTAACTAGGAGCTGCAGGATTGGGTGGAATCTTGCGGAGGAGGGGGATTTTAGTTCCGTCTGGGTCAGGCTGTGACTGGGATTGTGGGATCCTCAGTAAAGGGGCAGGTATCCATCCCGGCACTGAGCTCCTCCTAACAAGGACAACAGTAGGGGCTCCGTACTGACACCAAAAACAGTCTCTCTGCATGGAGAAAAAAGGACATTTGGGCCAGGTCTGTGCAGGTTAGGGTGGATTGGCCAAGCTAAATTGCCCATAGTGTTCAGGGATGTGTAGGTTAGGTGGATTAGTCAGGGGTAAATGTAGAGTAGTAGGGTAGGGAAATGGGCCTGGATGGGATACTCTTTGGAGGGTTGGTGTGGACTTGTTGGGCCAAATGGCCTGTTTCCACACTGTTGGGATTCAGTGATATCAATCCGAGCTGGCTCTTTGATACAACTCTCTGACCAGTTCTACTCTCTCTTTCCTGTCTCCCCTCAACCCTCCAGGGCCTTGTGTATCTTGCAATTCCCTTTGGAAAGTTCCTAGGAATGCTGTCTGTACTGTCCTTTCAGTCAGCACCTCCCGGCAGTCAAGGGCCCTGGCCCTGAATCCTTGCTGGATGACTCTATGCCTCGATCTAAGTCAATACCCCTCTTGATCTTGCCTTCTTTGTGAGCAGGAGCAGTCCCTCGCTATCTATTCTGCCCTGCTCATAATGTTGAGAACCTCTGTCTGATCTCCCTCTCGACCTTCTTCTCTCCCAACTGCTTCAATCTAACCTCATCATCGACGTGGGTTTCTGATCAAAACCCCTTCCTGGACTTCAAACATGGTTTCCTCTCTTAGACAGAGGCCACCGGATCTGCTGAGTTTCTCCAATATTTTCTGTTTTTATTCGAGCCCAAGATAACTTTCTGGGACATGGGTTCAAGCCTCTGTGTGAGGGCTCATTGAACACATTTAGGATACAAGGCGTAAGTGAGGACTGCAGATGCTGGAGATCAGAGCTTAAAAATGTGTTGCTGGAAAAGCGCAGCAGGTCAGGCAGCATCCAAGGAACAGGAGAATTGACATTTTGGGCATAAGTCCTTCTTCAGGAATCAAACGTTGATTCTCCTGCTCCTTTGATGCTGCCTGACCTGCTGCGCTTTTCCAGCAACACATTTTTAAGCTCTGATCTCCAGCATCTGCAGTCCTCACTTTCTCCTAGATGCTGGAGATCAGTCAAGATTAGAGTGGTGCTGGAAAAGCGCAGCAGGTCAGGCAGCATCCGAGGAGCAGGAAAATCGACATTTCGAACACAAAGGGCTTTTGCCCGAAACGTCGATTTTCCTGAATTTAGGATATAAAGCTAGTGTCAGTGAGAGGGACCAGGAATCTATTGCCAATGGTCAGAAAACCCCATCTGGGTCACTAATGCCCTTTAGGGAAGGACACTGCCATCCTCAACTGGTCTGGCCTCCATGTGACTCCAGACCCACAGCAGTGCGGTTGGAACTTACCCACCCTCTGGGCAATTAGGGATGGGCAATAAATGCTGGCCCAGCCAGAGACACCCTCATCCCGTGAACAATGAGACGAATTTGTTCCCCTTTAATAAACTGGATACAGAGATCCCATTGAAGGTGCTAAAGGGATTCACATAATTGTTATCAACACCCCAAGCCTACAGCCCACAGGAAAGTGAGAGGTGACTCATAAGAGATGTTTAAATTTGGAATTCACCCTCCCAGGGCAGAGCTGAGGAAGTGGTACCCTGCTGAGGGGCAAGTGTGTTACAGCTGATGCCCATTCCGCACTCCCCAGCTGGAGAGAAACAATCCCACGGGACACTTGGGAGACTGCAGTTACTCCCCACATCCCAGTCGATAGTTATCCCACAGAGTGCCCGGAAAGCTGCTCCCCTTGGGGAAGGCACCAAGGCAAGATCCTTCAGCAAGGGACAGCCTGAATACATCCAATCACCAATTCAGCAGAGATATCATTCCACAAGGAATGGGGAACTCACTCCCACAGGGAGTGGGGGAGAATGGAGTCTCATTCCCACAGGGAGTGGGGAAGAATGGAGTCTCACTCCCACGGGGAATGGGGGAGAATGGGAGACTCACTCCCACGGGGAGTGGGGGAGAATGGAGTCTCATTCCCACAGGGAGTGGGGGAGAATGGGAGACTCACTCCCACAAGGGAGGTATGGGGGGAAAGAATTGGAGACTGGGCTCCCATGGGGAGAAGTGATAATGGGGGGCTCACTTCTACAGGGAAAGTGGGAAGAGGAATAGCATGGATACATCCAGGAGAAGCTACATAATGAGGTGATACAGAAAGGAAATGCTGATTGGGTGAGATTGAGAGGGATAGTAGGAGTGTTGTGTTGAGCATGTGCACTAGAACGGAGCAGTAGGGCTGAATGGCCTCTTTCTGTGCTCTAATTGTGATATAACGATGTTGAAAATAGAACATCCCTGCAGTTCTCTGATTTATAAACAGCAATTGAAACTCTTTACTCAAGTGTAGCTGACACACTCAAACAAAAGCAAAATCCTGTGAATTCTGGAAACCCGCAATAAGACAGAATACGCTGGAGAGACTCAGCTGGTCTGACAGAGTCTGTGCAGAGACAAACAGGGGTTCTAGTTCAATATAAACAATCTTAAGAGCAGCACGTTGCAGATCATAACTTTTGAAGAACTGGACTCGAGACATTAACTGTGTTTCTTTCTGGAGGGAAGCCTCAGACCTGCTGAGTTTCTCCAGTATTTCTGGAGGGTCAGTGCTGAGGGAGTGCCATATTGTCGGAAGGTCAATACTGAGGGAGTGTCACACTGTCGGAGGATCAGTACTGAGGGAGTGCAGAACTGTCGGTGGGTCAGTACTGAGGGAGTGCCACATTGTCAGAGGGTCAGCGCTGAGGGAATACCGCACTGTCGAAAGGTCAGTGCTGAGGGAGTGCTGCACTGTCAGAGCGGGTGTGGCGCAAACGAGGAGTTAAACTCAGGTACCATTTGCTTTTGTTGGGATCACAATCCCACAACCGAATGGGTGGGAAGAGAGGGAGTGGGGAACCTCTCCCCCATGTCCTGCTAATATTTACCCTCAGCCAGTAACCGGTAAACAGGTCAGGAACACTTTGCTGATAGTGGAGCTTCCTGTGTGCAAATTGGGACACTGTCACATCCCGAATTTGTGAAAATGCCTGCAAGTGTAATTGTTTTTGTGATTCTGAAAGATGGGAGGTGTTTGAGTAGGTCTCAGTTCGATGGGAATTTGTAGATGATGCTGAAGCAACGGATGGACACTCTCTTGTGGTTTAGCGTCTGCGGTTTCCAGAGGGAGATGGGGAGGCAATGGGGAATACAAGGGGAGGGAGTCGGGGGTGGGATGGTGGTGCAGGATGCGGGACTCCCCAGGTGCAACAGGTTGTCAGGTGTAAATGGCCCCTTGTGAATTTCATGACTGTACCCAGTGTATCTGCTTGCTCAGTGTGAGTCCTCCCACGTGTAGCGTGTTGTGCATGTTGCTGTCACTGTGTCAGTGTGCGTATGTGTGTGTGTGCTTGCTGCTGTTAGTAACCATTTAATAATATCTCCTTTCTCTTGCTGCCCCCATGGAAGCGAAGTATTCCGCTCCTGCAGAAAACAAAGTGACGGTATGGAACTGCTTCTGTCTCTCTCTTCTGTTTCTCCGAAAGGACTGAAGTGGGTGGGATCAGTGGGTCTATGGAATGCAGGGGTCCATCAAAATACATTCCCAAAATGTTACCAGAGATATTCCAGTGGGAACACTGGGATTGAGGCAGCTTGAGGTCATCACAATGTCAAAATAAAATTTACCACCTAATCTGTCAAAGGGTAAGTGCTGAGGGAGTGCCGCACTGTAGGAGGGTCAGTACTGAGGGAGTGCTGCACTATAGGAGGGTCAGTACTGAGGGAGTGCCACACTGTTCGAGGGTCAGTGCTCAGGGAGTGCCGCACTGTCAGAGGGTCAGTGCTGAGGGAGTGCCACACTGTCCGAGGGTCAGTGCTGAGGGAGTGCTGCACTGTCAGAGGGTCAGTGCTAAGGGAGTGCCGCACTGTTGGAGGGTCAGTGCTGAGAGAGTGCCACACTGTCCGAGGGTCAGTGCTGAGGGAGTGCCATACTGTCCAAGGGTCAGTACTGAGGGAGTGCCACACTGTCCGAGGGTCAGTGCTGAGGGAGTGCCATACTGTCCGAGGGTCAGTGCTGAGGGAGTGCCACACTGTAGGAGGGTCAGTGCTGAGAGAGTGCCATACTGTCCAAGGGTCAGTACTGATGGAGTGCCACACTGTCCGAGGGTCAGTGCTGAGGGAGTGCCATACTGTCCAAGGGTCAGTACTGAGGGAGTGCCACACTGTCCGAGGGTCAGTGCTGAGGGAGTGCCGCACTGTCACAGGGTCAGTACTGAGGGGAGTGTCGCACTGTCCGAGGGTCAGTGCTGAGGGAGCGCCACACTGTCACAGGGTCAGTACTGAGGGAGTGCCGCACTGTCTGGGGGTCAGTACTGAGGGAGTGCCGCACTGTCAGGGGGTCAGTGCTGAGGGAGTGCTGCACTGTCACAGGGTCAGTACTGAGGGAGTGCCGCACCGTCGGGGGTCAGTGCTGAGGGAGTGCCGCACTGTCGGAGGGTCAATGCTGAGGGAGTGCGACATTTTCGGAGGTTCAGTGCTGAGGGAGTGCGACACTGTCGGAGGGTCAATGATGAGGGAGTGCCGCACTGTCGGAGAGTCAGTACTGAGGGAGCACTGTACTGTGACAGTCACTACCTTTTCTGATGGAACGTGCTGGTGATGGTCCCTCTTGCTTCTCTGTCGTGGAAATCCCATGGACAGTCATTTCTGTCTCTGATTTGATCATTGATTTTCCCAAAAGTCAGCTTATCCAGTCACGTTCATCTGTTTGTGGGATCTTGCTATACGCAGATTGGCTGTTGCTTTTCCTACATTACTACACGATGTCAATCTCCTGAATTCCGGTACAAGGGCTTATGCCCGAAACGTCGATTCTCCTGTTCCCTGGATGCTGCCTGACCTGCTGCGCTTTTCCAGCAACACATTTCCAGCTCTGATCTCCAGCATCTGCAGACCTCACTTTCTCCTCAATGAATTCCGGTACACCCAACCCATTTGGAATTTCAACATTTGTACGTTTCACGTCTTCCAAAATCTCTCCTGCTTTTCTCTGCTAATGATAAAAGTGAATACACTCGCACATTATCCTTCCTCTCCTTCCCTTGTCTGTGTGTTCCTGTGGTCACCTGGTGTTCTCCTTCCTGTTTGTATTTCCACCAAAGTGTTTTTCTCGGCAAACGAGTGACATTACTGTCTATCTTTATTGACTATGTCTCTAATTTCCATTGTATGTAGCTAAATCTTTCCAACATCCCACTTGTAAAAATCTTGTTAGCTTGAAAATGCCCCTTTATTTCTACATTCCACTTCCTGTCCATGAACCAATCACTATCCAATATTAAGATATTGTCCCTGAATCTCTGATCTTATCTACTCACATTTTTGTGTGGAACTTTATCAAATGGATTTTGGAAATGTATCTACTGACTGTCACCTAGTTCCATTCGCAAAAACATAAAATAAATTCATCAAATAGGATTTCCCTTTCATAACACCATGTTGACATGCTGTAAATATGCTCCTGCTTTTCAAAGTGCATTGTTAGTGCTAGGTTCCAGCATCTGGAATGTTGCCATCGCTGGTTGGGCCCAGCATTTATTGCCCGTCCCAAGTTGCCCCTTGAGAAGGTGGGGGTGAGCTGCCTTCTTGAACCGCTGCAGTCCATGTGCTGTGGGTTGATCCACAATGCCATTAGGGAGGGAATTCCAGGATTTTGACCCAGCGACACTGAAGGAACGGCGATATATTTCCTTGGAGGGGAATTTGCAGGGAATGGTATTCCCTCGTATCTGCTGTCCACTGATGCTCAGTAGCAGCAGTGTGTACCATCTACAAGATGCACTGCAGAAATTTACTAAAGATCCTCAGACAGCACTTTCCAAACCACAACCACTTCCATCTAGAAGGACAAGGGCAGCAGATACATGGGAACACCACCCCCTGCAAGTTCCCCTCCAAGTCACTCAGCATCCTGACTTCGAAATATATTGCCGTTCCTTCATGTTACTGGCTCAGAATCCTGGAATTCCCTCCGTAAGGGACATTGTGGGTCAACCGACAGCACATGGACTGCAGTGGTTCAAGAAGGCAGCTCAGCCTCACCTTCTCAAGGGGCAACTAGGGATGGGTAATAAATGCTGGGCCCAGCCAGCGACACCCACACCTTGTAAACATATAAAGTGAAATAGATGGATGTGTTTAAGAGTGAAGCTGGACAAATACAAAGGGAAAAGGAAGAGAAGGAGATGGTGATGGAGTGAGAGCAGGAGGCAGGCGGATGAATCTGTTATTTCATGAACCTTTCGGTTAGTGTCTGTTCTGTACGCACCTCTAACATGAACCTACCTGAACGAAAGAGGATTCCGTCACTGCCTAACAGTGTCACACTCTGCTTGGACATCAGAGATAATTCTGTAAATACTGAAGAATTTTATTTTGATCTAGACTCGGAGGAATGTGGCGAAGAGGAAACGTTTGAAACACAGAAAGTTGAGCCCACAGAGGGATACCTCCACCCTCAGCAAGCAGCTGGTCAAAGAGTGTCCACAGGTAGGCCTGAGGTCAAAGGGCAGCCCTGGAGAGCAAAGGCACACGTTCCACGGAACACACCTCCTGAGCTGCTCCCTCCAACAAAACAATCCCATTCCCCTGTCAGTCCCTTGCACAACGACAGATATCACCTTCACATCTTGCAGCCTGATATTCTTCTTATAAACTCCTTCACCCCCCTCCTATCTCTGTCACCTCCTTCGGCCCCTACACCACTCCCGAACTCTGACACCCTCTCCAGCCC